>NW_027518274.1:0-125316 GCF_023851605.1 Tamandua tetradactyla
TACCTCAATCTTTTCTGAGTTTAGTTAGTGTGAATCAGTTCATCTGATTCTGACTGAAAAAACCTGACCAAATTGAATTTCTGGAGTCCATAACATGGAGTTTGCACCAAAGTCTCCAAAAATGTGATCTGAAAGCAATACTTACGTGTTTCCTAATGAAACCACAACTGACCTGCCTCATTCTCTGCTGCCCTGGAAATTGGCTGAGAAATAAAATCTTACCTAATAGGTGGAGCTGCTCATAATTCACATCCCCAGTCTAGTTGGTTGGGACCTTGGGTTGCACCCACATCAACTTGTGTGAGAAGTGCTATCCAATACTGTGAAGTCAGGTAAATTTACTCAATTTCCCAGAATATCCAAAGCCACACTGTTGATCAATCCTTATTTTATTGACAAAGATTCAGAGCATCAGATATCATCAGGCCATGATGCAGGGTACCCAAAATGAAATGGAGCTGGCTGCCTACTAGTTACCTAAGTGCTGTTTAAAAATATGAATGTCAGGGTTCTGTCTTTGCAGATTGTCTTGGGGGTCTTTTGTTTTTATTTTTTAAATAAATGCTCCCCATGTATTTCTGAAGTGTTCCAGGCTTGGGGATCATTGACCTATTTTGACCATTCTCTGTTTAAAGGTTGAGAAACTGAGGTAAAGAAAGAGTTTTTAATTGTGCACGGCCCTGAAGAGGGGGGTGCTTTTTCCTAATTGTCCTGCCCAGAGAATTGCAAATCATCTACCCAAGAAAGCTGATTTTCTAATCACATGGATTTTCTACCCATGCCAGTAGTAGTAGTTGGGAAGTTATTTGCCCAAGCCCATCCAGCCCCTCAGGTCCTCAAGTTGAGTTAAGCTGCTTGGGCCTTTTTTCCCACCTCTCACACTCTGACATTTCTCTGACAAAATCTGTAATTGGAGCATTTCTACAGAGGATTAAGTAGGTTCCTGAGCTTTGGTGAGAAGAGATGTCATATGAGGCAGGCAAGGCAGGGGGACTAGACTCAGACAGCTCCTACAGAAGTCATTCTGCTCAAGGCTGGGAAAGAGGTGATCTGGGCACAATGGAAAGCTATAATGATACCATTTTCAAAGACATAATTTAATTTTATTAGATTTTAAGGTACGAAGAATTATTTTTAGAGAAAAGCTCCTTTAGTTTCAGTCAGCATAGCAAGATCTTCAGATATTAGATTAATTCAGCCCCACCTCTAACCTTCCAGTTACAGGGATCCTCTCTCCAATAAGTGATTTCTCAGCCTCTGCTTGAACATTTTGAGCAACAGGAGGCTCACAGCCTTCAATGCCATTTTCAGGAAATGTTATGTTGTTAGAGTTCTTCAGGGACCCTGAATCTGTTTTTTTTCTAATTTCTCCAGCCCTCCACTCATCCTAATTCTGTTTTCTGGGCTCACACAAAACAAGCCCACTCCCTTGGCACAGCAGCAATCTTTGAGACTTTGGAAATTGTTGCCTTGTACACCAACCCAATTCAAACCCAACAGGGCTCCCCTTACACACAGCCTCTTTTCTTCTTTCCTAGCTGATGAAGAGCTGGCCATAGAGGTCATCCAGCACTTACCCAGTGTGGGGTCCAGTTCAAGCTGAGCCTACTGCTCACAGGAAGGCAGTCCAGTGGAATGGGGAGGCTACTAGCTTGTCTCTGGTGCTATCTGTCCATCTAGGTGCTACCTCAGCATAACCAAGCATGCCATGCATAACATTCCTCTGAGGTGCCCTGGAAGCACATAGCACAGTCTTCGACTGTTGTCTAACTTTCTGGGGTCTTTAAATTATACTGGAAGTGGTGTCCAGAGCATGGCCATGACTTGAGAAGCTGCAGTTGTCCACAGCACCCTTGCTTGATCTTGGGGCTCATTGAGACAAGGAGACAAAGACTGGTTCTCAAGATTGAGGCTCAGCCAGGAGCCCCAATCTGGAGAAGGCTGTGCCCCAGGTGGTCTGGGAAGTCATGCCCAGGCATTGGCCCAGCCCCTCTTCTCTGTGCTCCATATTGCTCTCCAGAGGATCTCAGAAGGACTGTCTTGGGAATTTAAGGGCCAGGTTGCTTTGGGAACAGAGCCTATCCCAGAAGCAATTTAAAGTTTGGTGAGAGACTCAGAGTTTAGACTTCACCCCATAGACCTAATTAGGCGATGTTGTGTGAATCGATCTAAAACTCTGCCCTCACTATGAGGAAACCTCAGCTCAGAAAGTTTTCTGGCTTCTGATAAGCAAAATTTTCCTGGGTTTTAATTACAATGATTGGTCCAAGGTGGCTCTGTCACTAGCCTTTGAAGAGCCAATTAGGACAGAAGAGCTAGGGCTCACTGATCCAGTAGTCCCTGGGAGCCTTGGGTCAGACAGAGTCCTTGGCCACCCAAGCATTTCCTCCCCTCGATGCAGTGACTTACCACACTTGAACAATCTCTACTTTAAGCATGCCATAGGCCTTACAGTATGAGCCCTGGCCTTGTACTAGGCACCAAAGAAGGGAGGTGCATGTGGGAGTGCACATGATGACCAGAAACAGGTCTTTGCCTTCAGAGAATGCCCAGCAGAATGGAAATATCTATAGACTAAGGCAAGACTGAGAGTACCACAAAGTTGTCCAGGGGACTGAGCACAGGAGGAGTCTAAAGAGTGCAGAATTAGCCCTGGGTGAAAATAATGGAACTGGAGTAGAGAGTGGCCCTAGAAGACCTTTAAAAGAAAGAAATGATAGGGTTTAGAGATAGGTATAGTGTGGGAGATGCAGGAAAAGAAGCATTAAAAAATGGCATAAAAAAGATCAAACGCTGAGAACTGGAAGAAAGACACAGAAAAGGTAAAGAGGGGAGACAGCCTAGGCCGGTGTGGGAGGGCAGGGCTGTGGAGTTGTTTTGGACATTTCAGTATACAATTTCTGGACATCCATGCTCAACTCTAGGCTGGTTACTGGAAATAAAGTATCAATGAGAAACAGTTTCTCTGATTGAGGAGTTTACAACCAAATGAATTTGTCGTATTTGAGATCATGGTGATATACCACAGATTTACAACTATTTTCCAATTTTTCTCTTGTCAAATGATCCCAACAACCATATGAGGTAGGTATGCTCATTTGGATCTATCTACTAGATTTCAGTAGCACCTAGTGGGGGATCTCTAGACATTGTCCAACGTCTCTTGGGGGACAAAATCATCCCCAGTTGAAAACTACTGAGAGAATCCAATCCTCTTAGGTCCAGACTGCTAAGGCTTGATGAGTTTTCCAGTGGTAATTGCCAAAGCATCCTCCTCCAAGTCCCTTATGGTGCTTCTCACCCTATTGTAAGCACATGTATCACTGGGGATTTTGCTAACAAGCCGATAATGATGCAGTATGTCTGGGATGGGGCTCAGGATTTCTATTTTCAACACTATCCAAGGGAACGTGAATGCTGCAGGTCCCCGTACCACACTTTGAGTAGCAAGTGTCTTCTGCATTGGGGGTAGTAAAAGGAGAGAGGTGAGTAGGAAAACTGCCCACAACATTGTGTAGCTGTGGGTTAGAGCCACAGGTGTGCTGGTTTGAATTTGTGGTGGACCACAGAAAAGTCATGTCCTTTAATCCTCATTCACACTGCTGGGTGGGAGCTTTTTGATTGTTCCCATGGAGATATGACCCCCCAATTGTGGATAGTAACTTTTGATTAGATGGTTTCCATGGATATATGTCTCTACCAATTCAAGGTGGAGTTGCTTACTCAAGCCCTTTAAGAGGGAACCATTTGGAAAAAGCTTCAGAGTCCATGTAGCAAGAGACCTTTGGAGATGAAAAAGGAAAATGCCCCTGGGGGGAACTTCATTAAACAAGAATCTTGGAGAGAAAGCTAACAGACATTGCCATGTTCACCATGTGCCTTTCAAGTTGAGAGAGAAATTCTGAACATAATTGGCCTTCTTGAACTAAGGTATCTTTTCCTGGATGCCTTAGATTGGGCATTTCTATAGCTTGCTTTAGTTTGGACATTTTCATGGCCTCTGAACATGTAAATCTGCAACTGAATAAAGTCCCCTTTTAGAAGCCATTCCATTTCTGATATATCACATTCCAGCAGCTTGCAAACTAAAACAGTAGGCATGCAGGATATCTGGATTGCATCGTACCCTGCATTTATGATATCTAACATATTTGGCCTCAGCCCTCTAAATGCCAGGAGCCTTCCCTTTAATGAAACTCAGATTTCCTCATAAGTTAGGGGGACATTATGCAGTTCATGGAGGAACAGTGGCAGAGTCGGACTTCCTGGTTCAGTAGACATTAGAATGTTAGGATCCCAGTGACTCCTGTCTGTTCCTCTGTGGCAGAACTCTATGTCCGCCAACTCCAGGGCTCTGCCATTTTGGAGACCCAGCCACTCTGGCTATGCACCTCTTGCTCTGGCTATGACTAATCACTCTCCAACCTATGCCATGACTTCAGCTACCTCGTGGCTTCTGTTCACTGTTTCTTTCTTTTTTTTCTTCACTTTCCCCTTCCTTCCTTACCCTCCTCACACCAATGCTGACTGTGTCCTTAGTGTTTTGGGTTTAAGCTCCCTGAGAGACAGATCTAAGGGGTTGGTTATCATCATCCAGTACCAAGCATCTCTGTCAGACAGTTCTTTCCCACCCAGGCCACCTCTTGGCTTCTGGATAACCTATATACTGGCTGAACCTAGGCTCCTGGGTCAGGTTTCCTGGTTCAGTCAAGGGAATCCCTATGGCCAGGGTGTCTCATGGTAGAGAGCATGGAAACAATACGTATGGAGCCTCCTCAAAAGGGGAGTGTGGATATGTCAGGTAAGGGAGGAAAGAAGCAGCAAACCAGATGAATATCGTTTGGATAACCCAGCATTCAGAAATTCAGAAACCATTCTCTCCCTTCTCCATTTAGTGCTTGCCTGCATGAGTGGTCTCCTTACCTTCCTTGGAGAAAACTCTTTCATCCCATCCTCCACCTTTTCACTCTTCAGGGAGGCTCTGTTTTCTCTGACCTTATATTACCTGATTCCAGTACTAGTTTTATTTCAAAATATGGCAGGTCTTTCCTGCCTTCACAGAGAATGAGCTACTTCTTACGATTCTTGGTCAGAATCTCTAAGTCTTTTGACCTGGAATCTAATCAAAGACCTTGTGAATTCTGAGAGGTGTCATGTCCACATTTGTCTTCAGGAAAACACAGATGTTTATCCAGGAAATGCTGGGGTTGCTGGCTTTCAGATTACCCCTTTGGTCAGCTCCACCTGTCTATGACAGACTCACATTTACACACTCACAATTATTCATGCACCCACAGGATCAAGAGAAATAGTGGCATACAAAGTTTTGTCTTGGTTGATTAAAATCAAACATCTCCTCACTGGTCTGTCTCTTCACTAGGCAGTGAGGAAGGTGTTTTGGCTTGCTATAAGCTGCTGGAATGCAATATACCAGTAATGGATTGGCTTTTATACAGGGGATTTATTAAGTTACAAGTTTAGAGTTCTACGGCCACGAAAAATGCCTTAGAACTTCGTACAAACTAAAGCATCCAGAGAAAGATACCTTGACTCTAAAGAAAAGGCTGATGTTGTCCAGGTTTCCCGTCACATGGGAAGGCACATGGTGACATCTGCTGGACTTCTCTCCCAGGTTCTGGTTTCAAATGGCTCTCTCAGTCCTGTTTCCAGTGGTGTCTTTCCAAGGGTCTGTGGACCCTCACTTAACTTCTTTGGGGCAAACTCTTAGCCTCCCTTGGCTATCTCCAGGTTCTGCCTGTTTCTATGAGTCCTTGCTGAGCACTTGGCATATTTCTTCTGGCTTCTGCTGGGGGGTTCTCTGTCTCCAAACACCTGTGTCTGAGCTTTCTCTAAAATGTTCCTCTGTTAAAGGACTCCAGTAAGCTAATTAAGACCCAATTTGAGTGGACATGGTCACATCTCCATGGAAACAACCTAATCAAAAAATCCCACCCATATGATTGTATTAGGATTACAAGAACATGGCTTTTCTGGGGTATACAACAGTTTCAAATCAGCACAGGAAGTGAGGAGAAATGTTTTCAGCGGTACCCCACATTTCAGTGCCCTGAGTCCCTCCACCGAGTGGGTAAGAAGTCTAGCCCTGTGCTACTCGAAGTGCAGCCCACAGGAAGCATCAGCATCACCTGGTGGCTGAATAACTGGGTGCAGCAGAGCAACCGTGTATTTGAGGGTGTGTTTTCAATTTGTGTTTTAACAAGTCTCCCAGATGATTCTGATGCAAGCTAATATTTGAGAAACACTGTTCTACCAAGACTTTTCCTGGGATTGGGGTTCCAATGATTCCTTTTAAGGAATCTAAGAGGACAGGGTGTATTGTTTCGGGATTATCCAGCTGCCTACAATTGCTCTGTTCTGGGATCTGCTGTTCTTACACTCCTTGTTTGCCACTGACTCTTGTCTCATGACCACCTATTCCCTTGCTAATCCCCTCTTGGTCCCTGACCTCTGGAGTATTTCTCTCTACAATCATGGAACCTCCTTCCCTCCTCAGGATGCACTTTCTTAATGGGGTCTCATAACAGAAAGGATGGGCTCCTAGAAGCCTGGAAGGTCGGAGCAGTCCTGTTGATATCATGACTCTGCATTTTAGCAGGCCCCATGGCAGGCCCCCAAACCTGCCACGATGTTACAGTCAGGGCTGTGCGCAGAGGGAGCAGGGCAATGCAGCATCTCCAGGGCTCAGGCCTCTCTCCCTAAGTGATGTGAAAGGTGATGAGCCACAAATCTTTATCTCCAGTTCAGACATCTCCCCCTTCTCTGCTTGGCTGTTTTGCACACTATGAACACACAATGCTCCAAACTGAATTCACTTCCTCCTAAAATCACACTTTGGTCACTACTTTGGTGGTGTCGCCATCATCTACCCATCATCTGAGCTAGAAACATTGACTTTATCCTCTCTCCTGCCTGCTACATCCAACCAAATTCTAATCCTGTGTTTTTTATCTACCAAATATTTCTTGACGCTTCTTGTCTCTTCCATTTCCCTACCACTTCCCAAGTTAGTTATCTTCACTTGCCTGAAGATATATCTTCACTGTGATAGCCTCCTAATGAATTTTCCTATTTCCTCTTGTCCCCAATCTTCCCTCCAACAATGTGCCCAGAATGAGCACCCTAAAATGCAAAAAATGCATTTCAGATTTTCACTGAAAACCCTAAGTGCCAAATTGATTGGCCTAGTTCTGGGAAGATGGGTGAAGTAGGGTAGGCTGGGTTCACCCTTGCTCCATGGAGCAACAAGAGAGAGGGTGGAAAAGACAACCAGGATTGCAGTCCCAGCGGGGGTTGAGTGATCAAGGAGGGACTTCAGCATTTGATAGGGAGGTTTTGGTAGAGAGAGGTGAGGGGATCGGAACAGGAAGAACAGGGTAAGTCTTTGTCCTAGTGACCCAGCAGGTAGCTGGGGAGAATTCCCCTTGCAACTCCAAAGACAGTAGCACCCGTGGGGAGCCCAGGGACACACGAAGCCATCTGTCATGAGGGATTGCATCAACTGGGCGCTGGGATTGGTTGTCCCGCAGGGTGCCGTGAGAGGTCATCTTCTTGGGAGTTGGTGGGTCCACTGAGTGTCAGGTGCTGTGGTTGGCTGCCCATCAGGCATTAGGAAAAGCCACCCCACCCTACACACCAGAAGGAGCCCCCACTGCACCTGCCATCTTGCCCTACCAGCTGCAGATGTCAGCAAGAGGCGGGCCGAGGGGAAGAGGTGTCTGAAGAATGCCATCTGCTGAGAAGAAGTGCAGCCCAGCAAACTCCGTATGTGCCTGTATTTTTGTTAATAATTTTAATTTTTATATATTTTTATTTTATTTGTATTTTTTTCTTTATCTTCTGTGAGTTCATTCCCAATATATCTCAGGGGCTCTCCTTCTAGCTTTGGGGCCTTACGTGTTTTTTGGGGGGACGGAAATGCCTGGGCATTCTGCCGCTGAGGTGCCCAGGAACACATGCCAAGCTGTTACTAGACCCTCAAGTACACCTGCACCCCCCTATGTGAGATCTGGGCCTTGGTTTGTCAGGGAATTACTCACTAACCAAATGCAAAAAGGGGACCTTCAACACAAACCCAAGTAAATTCAAAACTTAAGATGAGTGAAGGAAACTAACTTGCAAAATAATCTAATTAAAATAATCCAATACCCCAAACACAACAGAAAATCCCAAAGCAGATGAAGATCTAGGCAGAAATGGTCGAGGTAAATGACCCCATCTAAATGACCAAATCAAAACACCAGAATATGGAACAACTTCTCAAGGTTATTTATAGAGAAATAAAAGATATAAAAAGACACTAGAAGAGCATAAAGAAGAATTTGAAAGATTAAATAGGAAAATGGCAGATCTCACAGAGATAAAAGATACTGTATAACAAGCTAGAAATATACTAGAGGAGACACAATAGCAAAGTGAAAGAAGCAGATGAAAGAATAAGTGAACTAGAATATAGAACAACTGAACTAGAGTGCACAAAAGAACAAATGGCAAGAAAGATGAAAAAAGTGGAACTGGGTCTCACACAAATATAAGCATCATTGGTGCCCCAAAGGGAGGGAAAGGGCTGGAAGAATAGTTGAAGATATAATCAGAGAAAACTTCCCAAACCTTATAAAGGACATAAATATGCAAATAAAAGAGGCCCAACAAACCCAAAAAGAGTAAATCCAAGTAGCCCTACTCCAAGACTGATCAGACTGTCAAATATTGAAGAGAAGCAGAAATTCCAGAAAGTAGCACAAGAAAAGAGATCTACTACATACAAGGGAAACCACTACTCAACAGGCACCATGGAGGTGAGTAGGCAGTGGTATGATATATTTAAGATCCTGAACAAGAAAGGCTTCCAGCCAATAATTTTGTATCTAGCAAATTGTCTATCAAAATTGAGGAAAAGATTAAAACCGTCAAAGACAAACAAAGACGGAGAGAATTAGTCAGCAAGAGACCTGCCCTACAAGAAATACTAAAGGAAGTCCTGTCAGCTAAAGAAAAAAGACAAAAGAAGGACGTCTGGAGGAGGGCACAGAATTGAAGAATATCAGTAAGGGTAATTTAAAGGATTAAAAAGAGAGAGGAAAAGAATATATAGATCTGACAAATAAAAACTAAGGGATAAGATGGTAGATTCAAGAACTGCTTTTACAGTAATAACTTTGAAAATTACAAGACTAAATTTATCAATTAAAAGATACATATTGGCAGAATGGATTAAAAAATATAATCCATCTATGTGCTGTTTACAAAAGAGTCATCTTATATGCAAGGATGCAAATAGATTAAAAGTGAAAGGATGGAAAAAAGATGTTCTATGCAAACTGTAATCAAAAGAAAGCAAGTATGGCTATACGAATATCAGATAAAATAGACTTTAAAGGTAAATGTATCTTAAGAGACAAAGAAGGACATTACATATTAATAAAAGGGACAACTCACTAAGAATAAATAAAAATCATAAATGTTTATGCCCCAATCAAGGTGCTCCAAAGTACATGAGACAAACACTGGCAAAACTGAAGGGAGCAATAGATGCTTTAACAATAATTGTAAGAGACTTCAACACACCACTCTCCACTATAGTTAGGACAACCAGACAGAAGATTGACAAGGAAATAGAGAACTTAAATAATTTGATAAATGAATTAGACCTAACAGACATTTATAGATTATTACACCTCACACCAGGATATCCATTTTTCTCTATGGCTTATGGAACATTCTCCAGGATAGATCATATGCTGGGGCACAAAACAGGTCTTTATAAATGTAATAAGACTGAAATTATTCAAAGCACTTTCTCTGACCACAGCAAAATTAAGCTGGAAATTAATAACCACCAATGAACATGAACTTTCACAAATATATGGAGATTAAATAATACATTCTTAAATAATCAGTGGGTCAAGGAAGAAATTACTAGGAAATTGGTAAATATCTGGAGACAAATGAAAATGATAATACAACATATCAGAACATATGGGATGTGACAAAGGCAGTGCTGAAGGGAAATTTATTGCTCTAAATGCCTATGTTAAAAAATAAGAATGGGTGTACAGGTGGTTCAGTGGTAGAATGCTAGCCTCCCATACGGGAGACCCAGGTTCGATTCCTGGCCCATGCACCCCCCCCAAAATAAACAAGAATGAGGAAAAATTATTGCTGCAAAAATCAGAGAAAGAACAGCAGCCTAACCCCAAAGCAATAGATGAAGAAAAATAACAAATGTCAAAGCATAAATAAATGAACCAGAGAACAACAACAACAACAACAACAAAAAAAAAAATAGAAAGAATCAACAAAACCAAAAGTTGGTTCTTTGAGAAAATCAATAGACCGCTAACTAGGCTGCAAAAAAAAAAAGAGAGAGTACACAAATAAAAAAATCAGAAATGAGAGCAGGAACATTATGGTGGGTCCTGAAGTAATTTTAAAAATCATAAGAGAATATGATGAACAACTATATGCCAACAACTAGAGAACTTAGATGAAATTGACAAATTCCTAGAAATGCATGAATTACCTACACTGACTCAATAAGAAATAGAAGATCTCAACAAACCAATCACAAGTAGAGATCAATCAGTCATCAAAAAACCTCCTATACAGAAAAGCAAACAGACAACTTCACAGGGGAATTTTATCAAACATTCCAAAAAGAACTAACACCAATCCTGCTCAGACTCTTCCAAAAAAACTGACGAAGAAGGAATACTACCTAACTCATTTTATGCAGTTAATATCACTCTAATATCAAAACTGGATAAAGATGCTACAAGAAAGGAAAACTACAGACCAATCTCCCTAATGAACACAGATGCAAAAATTCTCAACAAAATGCTAGCAAATCGAATCCAACAACACATTAAATATAAATCACAATCAAGTGGGGTTTATACCAGGAGTGCAAGGGTGATTCAACCTAAGAAAATCAACGTAATTCAGCGTGTTAACAAACCAAAAGGGATAAATCACATGATCACATTGATTTGTGCCAAAAAAGCATTGCACAAAAATTCAGCATCCTTTCCTGATTAAAAAAAAAAACAACACTTCAAAAGGTAGGAATATAAGGAAGCTTCCTATATACTTGTAAAGGGCATATATGTAAAACGCACAGACAGTATCATACTTAATGGTGAGAGATTGAAAGTCTTCCCCCTAAGATCGGGAATGAGACAAGTATGCCCACTGTCACCACTAATATTCAACATTGTACTAGAAGTCCTAGCTAGATAAATCAGGCAGGAGGAAATAAAAGGTATCCAAATAGGAAACGAAGAAGTAAAACAGTAATTTTTCTATACACAGATGATGACCTAACTGAGGAGACAAGGAAAAAATTCCATTCAAAGTCGCAACCAAAAGAATCAAGTATCTAGGAATAAGCTTATCCAGGATGTCAAGGTGTGTATACAGAAAAGCTACAAAACATTGCCAAAAGAAATCAAAGAAGAACCAAATAGATGGAAAAGATTCATGCTCATGGATAGGAAGGTTGAATGTTGTTAATATATCAATGCTACCCAAATTGATCTACAGATTCAATGCAATACCAATTAAAATTTCAACAACCTACTTCAAAGACTTGGAAAAACTAGTTTTAATAAATCAAATTTATTTAGAAGGGAAAGAGACCTCAAATAGCTAAAGATATCCTTGAAAAGAAGAAGTGGGAGGACTAATACTTCTTGACTTTAAAGCTTACTATAAAACCACAGTGGACAAAACAGCATGGTCCTAGTACAAAGATAGTACTGACTGATGGAATTGAATAAGAGTATGGAGCTAGACCACCAGATTTATGGTCAATTGATCTTTGATAAGGCTCCAAGTTCACTGAACTGGGACAGAACAGTCTTTTCAATAAATGAGCATGGGAGTACTGCGTATCAATAGCCAAAAGAATGAAAGAGGACCTTATCTTACACCCTATACAAAAATTGATTCAAAATACATTAAAGACCTAAATATGAGCCAGTACCATAAAATTCCTAGAAAAAAATATAGGGAAACATCTTCAAGACCTAATAATAGGAGCTAGTTTCTTAAACCTTACACCCAAAGCACAAGCAATGAAAGAAAAAATTGATAAATGGGAACTCCTCAAAATCAAAAGCTTCAGTGTCTCAAAGACATTGCCAAACAGTGAAGAGGCAGCCAACTCAATGGGAGAAAATATTTGGAAACTCATATTGGATAAAGGTTTGATATCCTGTGTACATAAAGAAATTTTACAACTCAACATCAAAAGAACAAACAACCCAATTATAAAATGGGCAAATGATGTAAAGAGACATTTTTCTGAAGAGCAAATACAAATGGCTAAAAGTACATAAAGCAATGGTCATCTTCGTTAGCATGATGCAAATCAAGACTACAATGAGATACCACCTCACACCTATAAGAATGGCTACTATTAAACAAACAGAAAACTACAAATGTTGGAGAGGATGTAGAGAAATTGGAACACTTATTCACTGCAGGTGGGAATGTATAATGGTACAGTTGCTGTGAAAGACAGTTTGACAGTTCCTTAGAAAAGTAAATATCAAGTTGCCCTATGACCTGGCAATACCAATATGTGGTATATACCTAGAAGAGCTGAAAGCATGACACGAACAGACATTTGCACACCAATGTTCATAGCGGCACTTTTCCCAATTGCCAAAAGATGGAAACATCCACAGGTAAGTGGATAAAAAAAAATGTGGTATATACATAAAATGGAATATTATACAGCTGTAAGGTGAAAAGAGTTCCCGAAGCATATGATAACATGAAAATCTTGAGGACACAATGCTGAGTGAAATGAGTCAGACACAAAAGGACAGTTTGATTTCACTATTATGACTCTGGTAAAGGTAATCTCAGAGGATACACTGTAGAATATAGCAGACCTTGAGGTACACAGAAGCTGGAGTCAGGGGAAAGGTTACCCAATGAGGTTGAACTTAAATGTAAGGGAATGGTTAGAAGTTATGGTAGCTAATTATTGGGATTATGAGTAACATTGCCATATTGAAGGGGGCAATGATTGAAAGGAGATATAACACACACTCTAACTCAACCTGTCTGGATAGCTAATTTAAACAACCCAAACATATGGTAGCCCAGAATGGGAACGAGGCCTTGTTATTCTGTATAGCTTAATATAATACCTGGGGATACATCTAAGACTATGGTGTTGATAATTAAAAAATATTGATAGAGTCCCTTGAGGGACTGGAGGGAATAAAAGAAAGTATTGGTAGAGTCCCTCGAGGGACTAGAGAAAAAATATGGAACTATTAGTCTTTCCCAAATGGGAAACCCCTGGTGCTAACATTAGGGACTCCCACAAAAAATAGGCCATGCCTTGATTTTGAGACTTCTCTTACTAAACTTATTTCTGTAGTGGAGAAGCTAAGACTACTTATAATTATGCCTAAGAGTTGCTTCCAGGAAATCTCTTTAGTTGCTCAGATGTGCCCTCTCTCTAAGCCCAACTCTGCAAGGAAAATCATTACCCTCCCCTCTATGTAGGAAATGACATTCATGGGTGAAAGTTTCCCTGATAACATGGGACATACTCCCAGTGATAAGTCTGGCCATGACAGTGTGGGATCAATAATGCCTTCTTGACCAAAAGGGGGAAAAGAAAGGTAACAAAACAAGATATCAGTGGCTAACAGAATTCAGATAGAGTTAAGAGGCTATTCTGGAGGCTACTCTTATGCAAGCTTCAGCTAGATTTTGCTACTTGCTGTGGTTTGCCATCCCCAACCAACATCATGCCTATTAACCCGAAGAAGATAGGGCTCTAAGTGAGACTCTATAAAAGTTTCATGCACTAAGTTTACTTTCCTGAAATCCATTACCTCCAGAGGATTCCAAGGCTAGATAAGTCCTGAAATCCAGATGGGCCAGCCTCTCCAAGAATATCAACTAATTCCACCCCCTCATCCTTATTATCAGCACCCTTTTCAACATGAAAAAGGTTGAAAGGGCATAATCCAAAAATCCTTAAAAAGTGGGAGAAGGATCAAAGGAGAAGGAGGAGTTATAACAGAGAATATAGGATTTAAGAAATGAGTATGACTGTTGAATCGCTATATTGATAATTCTTTTAGCCTCCAGTATTTTGGAGCAGCTAGAAGGAAAAACCTGAAACTGTGGAAAGGTAACCTGTACCAAATTATGAAATCTGTTCTGTAGCTGCTTGTGGAGTATACTTTGAAAATTATTGCTTTTTCTTTTTTTTTCCATATAGGTTATATTTCACACACACATACACACGCCTTCTAAAAAAAAAAAAAAAAGAAAAAAGAAAAGCCTCTTCATTCCCTACAGGTGAAAGTCCTAACTCCTTAGGATGCCCTAAAAGACCAACTCTGGTCTGTTCCCTGCCTTCTTCCCCATCAGCAGAACCTGCCCTTTATGCTCCAGCAACTCGACACAGCTGGCCAGTCCCTACCTCCCTGGGGCTCCTTCTCATCACTGCGCCGTTGCTTATGTAGTCTCTTCTGCCTGAGATGCTTACCTGCTTCCTTTCAGCTGGCAAACTGTCATTTATCCATTCCACTGGTACGTTGAAAAAATGTTTAAAAACCAGTTCTTCAGGTAAGAAAAAAAAAGCCCTAATTTGTAGCATTAGCTGATTTCTGTGGTGTAAATACTCCCACCATGGTCAATTTAAAGCTCCCTATGACGTCAGTGGGAGTTGGGAGGAGATGTACAATTGGTGAGCCAGTGAGAATAGCTTCAGCAGACCATGGACTTGGGGTCACCTCTTCCCGAAGGCTGGCCCTACCTATGTGAGGTGTTTCCCTCTGTGTTTTCACAAAGGTGTGGGAATTCTCCCTGCCCTACATTCCTACCTCGATGGGTAATTATCTTTTCATGTGTGTCTCTCATGCCAGTAGAGGGTGTACTCCCAGAAGGCAGATGATAGGTGTGCCAATTTGAGCTATTATGTACCCCAGAAAAGCCATGTCCTTTAATCCTCATTCAATATTGCTGGGTAAGATCTTTTTTATTGTTTCCAGGAGATGTGACCCACCCAATTGTGGCTGGTAACTTTTGATTAGAATGTTTCCATGTGTCTCCATCCATTCAAGGTGGGTTAGTTTACTGGAGCCCTTTAAGAGGGAACCATATTGGAAAAAGCTTGAGAGCCAACAGAACGAACAGAGCCCAAGCAGCCAGACATCTTTGGAGCAGAAGGAAAATGCCCCCAGGGGAGCTTTGTGAAACAAGAAGCCAGGAGAGAAAGACAGCAGACTTCACCATGTGCCCTTACAGCGGACAGAGAAACCACAAACTTCATTGGCCTTGAGTGAAGTTAACCTCTTGTTGGTGTCTTATTTGGACATGTTCATAGCCTTGCCTTAATTTGGACATTTTCATGGGCTTAGAACTGTAAACTTGCAACTTAATAAATTCCTCTTTTTAAAAACCATTCTGTTGCTGGTATATCGCATTCTGGCATCTTGGAACTAGAACAATAGTTTATTCTACACATTAATACTTTCTACGGAGGGAGGGTCAATAATCATTTATTCAATAAAGAAATGTACCCTTCTCTGCGTAATGCTTTTTATGGAGGAAAGGCCAATAAAGGAATGCATCTTTCTCTGCACCCATCCCTGCCCTGGGTCCCGTTCTGCCAGTGACTCCCATGAGGTTTTAGAGAACATGCGCAGACAATAGGAGGCTGAAAGGACAGAGTTTTAGTTGGCTGCAGAGTGAAAATTGAGGAAGAACACAGCAGCAGGGGGTCTTATCAGTGAGATGAAAAGGGAGAAGAGTACTCTTTCACTCAGTTGCCCCCCCCCCACAAACCACTGAATTAGCACAGACTGGGGCGATGGGGCTGACAGTAAAACCAGGCCTAAAAGAGTGTCATGTGATCACTGCCCAGCAGGCAGCTGGACTTTAATGTGATAAGGATGTTCAGAGAGAAGGAATTGAGATAAGTAAGGTAGGAAAGAGGGGAGGAATGAAGGGAAGACGGGAGGGAAGGAGAAAGAAGAGGCAACAGGCAGCAAACTTTTTGGAGTGCTGTCAGCATAATTGGATCTTGGGGATGTTATCCCAGAAGAATACAAAGTTTCTAAACTAAGTGCAAATCACCTCCCAAACTTTAAATGGCTTCAGGGACTAAAATGATCCCAAAGAACAAAATGGAATTTAAACTATCTTCTAAGGGTAATGGACAGTCCTTTGAAGGTTGTGCCCTGAGCAGGTGAGGGGAGAAGACTGGCTGGACCCTCCCCTGTCACAGGTTCTCAGCCTCACCCTGGTGCTTCATTATCACTATTTCTGACATGTGACTTCTTCCCAGCCCTTCACAAACTGGTCATTCTTGCTTACCGTGTTTCTGATAAAGGTAAGTGCAGGAGTTGATGCAAGGAATACCATATTGTTCATTAGCACGGCTTCATCTCTACCATCTGACTTGATTGTAATGGAATGGGGGCTTGAGAAGAGGAGGTATGAATCTCTTTCACTGATATGATAGTCTTGCAGAGTCAGATAGACCTATTAAACTGCAAGAATCTCTAAGATCTTCTGGCCTCAGCCCATTATGGTACAGGGGAAGGGGCTCGCCCAAGACAACATGACTAGTAGTCTTCTCATACAGAATTGTCTCTCCTTGATTAAAACTGCTGGGTCTTTCTCCTCTCATAGTTAGAGTCCAGAACTTTGACAATAATCATGAGCCATGTTTCTGGATCTGGTGCTGATGACACAGAGCAAAACTTTTCTCTTTCTGAGCCAGGGTTCTTTGGAAGATTGGTCAATAGAGTGGAAAACCAAGTTAGGGACTGATTTACTGTTCCAGCACATACATCACAGATAACAGTGTGTCCTGGGTACCTTAGCATTCCTCAAGCTTGGGGGCCACTCTCAGTAATGACCAACCTTTGTAGTCATTTACTGGCTAATGCATTTGTCACTAGAGATACATCAATTGTTTTAAGGCCCTAGGAGAAAAAGGAAGATTGATTCTTGCTTATCTCCATGCTGAAGTCATATCATTTCTGAATATTTGCAGGACTGGCAAATGGAAGAAGCAAAACTTCCTTCGGGGGCTTCAGAGGGCAGAAGTTACAAGGAGGCAGATTTCAGTTCGATATCAAGGAGGAACTACTTCAAAACAAAAGGAGCCTCACCAGGAGGTAAAGTACTCATCCCTCAATAGTCAAGTCTGTCTGAGGTGTGGTAAGTGGCTTTCTACTTTAGAAAGGGAACAGATTGCTAAATAGACCCTCAGGCCTGTTGTGATCAGGTTTAGAGTGATTATTTATTGTTGTTGTTGATGATAATGTAATTATTTGTTTGCATGACTATTTTTCCACTAGACTTTGAGCCCTTTGTGTCTTTCATCAAGTATCCCTGCATCTAGAACTATGCTTGGCCCAGAGCAGATGTTCAATAAATGTCTATTAACTAGAATTGAATTATTATGGCATTGATTAGGTCATGGCCATGATGTGCTCAAAATGGACAGGTGAGAGTCTCAGAACTCCCCATGCAGGAAGGTGAGGACTGAAAAAGGGCTGAATAACAGATAGCTCTTGGAGAGATGACCCTCAGAGAGATACACAGTTCATAAGTGTTTTAGATACAATAAATTTAGAGCCAATAAAACCAAATGCCCACTACCCTCAGGGTTGCAACAGGTTTTGGGTGCAGAACAAATCCTAGTGTGGGGAACACTGAAGGACTCTAAGGAGACCTCTAAAGAAAGGCTATGCTTCCCAGAAGAAGAGCTAACAGAGCAGGACACAAGAAAAGTGTCTCTGGTGAAGGTAGATGGAGAATGAACAGAAGAAGTTAGATTCGGTCAGAACCACATTCAACTTGGCCACAAAGTGCAGGAGGCCCATTTACTGCCTCAAATGTACAAAAGGATCAACGAGATTTTAAGGCCTTGTCACTATGGGTGCCAAGATAGTCTGAGGCCAACTCTCCTGGTAGTAACCCCAGAGCAGAGGAGTTCTGGCTCCCACTTGTCCTAAGGTAAGGGACACATGTCTTGGTCTCTACTTTAGGACCAACTTCCCCAGTTTGGCAGAGAGGAATTTCCCAGACAAGGTATGTCCCACCCTCCAGAGAGCTTTGAAACACAGAGAAAAAGAATAGAAAAGTTACTTCCAACCCTAGACATGCAAAAGGGACAAAAGACAGATAGGTTCAGAGGATACGATCAAGTAGAAGTTTCAGGGAGAAGAAACCTATATGAGGTTTCATGAAAGAAGGGAAACTCAGAGGAGGAGACAAAAGTTGAGGTGTAAGAATTTGAGAGTTTTGCCACGCAAAGGAGGACTCCAAGAGACGTTCTCTCATGCAACACGCAAGGGGTTATTTACCACACATGCTGGGGCTCACTGAACGCGCAGGAACAGAGAGCCCCGAGCCTGGATTTGGGAAGCTTTTTGAGGGCCAGGATAAGGGGGTGGGGTTTGAGGGTTGAACATGAGTTACAGGTTCTGCTTTATGCAGGAAGTAGATAACGAACATTTTGCAAGAAGTAGATAACAAACATTTTGCAAGAAGCAGATAACAAACATTTTTCGTGCATGAGTCATGGGAGCTGCTTCATGCAAGAAGCAGCTGTCTTGTGCAAAACTCCCTTACTCAACCTTCTCAGTTGCATTCTTAGATAAACTTCCTCCGGCAGTTACAACCTTGCATAACCAAGGCAGCAGAAAACCTTGCATAACAAAGGCAGCAGATAACCGCCCCTGGGAAGTCCCGGGTTGTTTTTCTTAGCCTGATGGGGCCCATAACTCTTTTCTTTACAATCCTTCTTTACATAAGAAAAGTTAGCTACTGTTAAGTTTCATAAAATCCTTCTTTACAGAGGATTTATTTGAAAAGTAGCCATTGTTGACCCCAAGTCTATCCTCCCTGAGGTGGTGAAAGCAAAGCCAGACTGTTGGGGAATGTGAAAATGTCTTGTCCCAAATATCTAGGTTTGGCCTTGTCTATGCTGAGAAAGTTTTTCCACAAAATATATATTCAGGAAGAACTCTGGTAGAAAAATTCGGTCTCCTGTCAATTCAGAAGAGGAGAATTGAGGGAACATTTTTCTTTAGATCTCTTATGAGCTGTTGTGGGTTTAAAAAGGGTGTAGGGGGAATATGTGCTCTATGTGGTCCCAGAGAATAGATTTGGACTGTAAGAATTCGAGAATTCAAGAGTTTTGCCACGCAAAGGAAGACTCCAAGAGACATTCTCTCATGCAACACGCAAGGGGTTTATTTACCACACATGCGTGGGGCTCACTGAACATGCAGGAACAGAGAGCCCCGAGCCTGGGTTTGGGGAAGCTTTTATGGGGTAGGAGGAGGGGGGTGAGGGTCGAGCATGGGTAACAAACATTTTGCAAGAAGCAGATAATAAACATTTTTCACGCATGAGTCATGGGAGCTGCTTCATGCAAGAAGCAGCTGTCTCGTTGTGCAAAACTCCTTTACTCAACCTTCTTAGTTGCATTCTTAGATAAACTTCCTCTGGCAGTTACAACCTTGCATAACCAAGGCAGCAGATAACCTTGCATAACAAAGGCAGCAGATAACCGCCCCTGGGAAGTCCCGGGTTGTTTTTCTTAGCCTGATAGGGCCCATAACTCTTTTCTTTACAATTCTTAACTCACACCAAATGCATAGCAGTGAATATAAAATGACACAAATGCTTTTGCTGGATATTTCTATCATTCAGAAGCTAAAATATATGTAAATAGCTAAATTAAGCAAGAAAAATTAGCTACTGTTAAGCTTTATAAAATCCTTCTTTACAGAACTAGTGGAAGAAAAAATTCAAGAGATTTGGCCCAGGAAAATACAGAACATTCGGAGAGTCAGAGGAGAACAAAGCAGAGGCTGCCTGGGCTGGTAGAGAACTCTTTGTCATTGGAAGGGATCAAGCAGAGGCTGGATAATCACAGAGTAGAATTTGCCAATTGTGATTCAGGGGTACACTAGATATCTGAAGGACCCTTCTCCAAGGCCAGGACCAGTAGAGTGAGGTTCAGTCAGTCCCCTGGGAGACTTCCATGGACAGAGATGCTGTTAATCAACTCGCTTTCCAGAGCACCAGTCTGAACTGACTGGGACAGCACTGCTGCTTCCAAAGGAAGGGGGAGAGCCTTAGAACAGAACCATCACATCTCCTAAGTGCATATCCCCTCAGCTCGAGCAAATGCTACTTCTCACCCAAAGAGTCTTCCCTGACCATCCTGCTACTCCAAAGTTGTCCATCAGCCACCTCATCTCTCCCCACCCATCATCCAGAATTAACCTATGGTGGAACCAAAGCCAACCTCTCTTATCAGGCTGTGAATTCCCTGAGCCCTATCTGAGTGAGCAATATTGCATGGTGAATGAAGGAATGAAGAGATGAGGGCATGGATGAGTACAAGGCCCTGGGCCCTGGCAATCTCTTACAAGGAGAACCAGGAGAAAGATATAAAATGACTTGGAGAAAAGGAGCTGAAAATTTAAGCCAGATCATTCCATAACCTTGAATGCCAAAGGTTACAAAAACATGAAGTTAATCTAGCTTCACTGTTCTGGCCAAAGTTGAATGAGACATTTGAGCACCCAGTGTTTATACACAGTGGGCATGAGTGCACAACATCAACATGTCTTTGATCAGGTGAATTAAATCACCACAGGGGACATGGCAAACCTTGCACACTGGGAGCTGAGATCACAAAATAGGTTCTGATCTATCTAATCTACTCACTTTTTTAGTTTGCTAGCTGCCGGAATGCAACACACCAGAGACAGATTGGCTTTTAATAAAAGGGGATTTATTTTGTTAGTTCTTCAGAGGAAAGGCAGCTAACTTTCAATTGAGGTTCTTTCTTATGTGGGAAGCCACAGGATGGTCTCTGCTGGCCTTCTCTCCAGGCCTCTGGGTTCCAACAACTTCCCCCGGGTGATTCTTTCTGCATCTTCAAAGGCCTGGGCTGAGCTGCAAGTGCTGAGATGAGGTATGTTGAGCTGCTTAGGCTGTGCTATGTTCAGTCTCTCATTTAAGCACCAACCAATTAACTCAAACGTCATTCATTGCAGCAGGCCCGCCTCCTAGCCAACTGCAGATGTAATCAGCAACAAATGAGGTTCACGTACCATTGGCTCATGTCCACAGCAACAGAACTAGGTGCCTTCACCTGGCCAAGTTGACAACTGAATCTAACTACCACAATAATATAGTACAGAAAAAATGTACAAGTCAGCTCAAAGCAAGTTTGGCCTCAGGCCAAGAAACAAAAAACTGTTGGTACTTGAAAAGACCTCTGTGAGCCTTGTGCCTCTTCTCCATCACTACCTAAATACAACGACTATCCTGACTTCTTCCTTCCCCATTAGTTTTTAGTTTTTTTGGTCAATAATCTTTATCTCGCTAATGAAATTCCCTTCTATTCCCAGTTTTCTATGAGCTTTTTAAAAAATTAGGATGGTATGACATGCATTTTCTTCATCTGTTGAGATGATTGTATGATTTTTCTCTTTTAGTCTGTTAATATGGTGAATTACTTAGGTTGATTTTTTTTTTGTATGCCGTATGGCGGGGATCACATTTCATTATTTTTCCATGTGAGTATCCCATTATTGCAGCACCATTTGTTGAATTTTTGCTTGTTTGTTTGTGTTTTGGGAAGTATATGGTCTGGAAATTGAACCTGGCTCTTTGCATGGCAGGCGAGACTTCTACCCCTGAACTACCCCTGCACTCCTCTTAGGTTGATTTTTGAACGTTAAATCAACTTTACCTCCCTGGAGGAAACCAAATCTGGTCAGAGTGAATATCCTTTTCATATAGGACTAAATTCAGTTTGCTAATTTTTAAAGGATTTCTGTGTCTATGATCATGAGGGAAATTGGCTTATAATTTTTCATTCTTGTGATGTCCTTGTCAGGGCAGGTGATCCAGGTCTGTTGGCTCTTAAAATGAGTGCATGAATCCCCTCTTTTCTATTCTCTGGGGGGAAAAAATGTGTAGGATTGGTACTCTTTCTTCTTAAACATTCGGGCCATTGAGTTTTATAAGAATTTGTCATTTTATTGTCATAAAGTTATTCATAACATCATCTAACTATCTTTTTATGTCTATAGGCTTTGTGGTGGCATCTTTTTTATTCCTGAACTTGATTATTTATACCTTCTCCTTTTTTTTTCTTGACCATCTCACCAAGGATTTGTCAATTTTATGTGTGTTTTTAAAGAATAAATTTTTGGCTTTAAAATTTTTCCCTATTATACTCCTTCTATTTTATTATTTTCTGTCTTTATCTGGTATGCTTTTCTTCCTTCTAGTATCTTTGGGTATAATTTGCTGTTCTGAATTTGAAATGGATGCCTAACTCTTTGATTTTTAGGCTTCTTTTTAAATATAAGCATTTGAAGCCGTAAATTTCTCTTTCAATACCACTTTAATGGCTTCTCAAAAGTTTAATTCATATTTCAGCTATAATTCAATTCAAAATATCTTCATTCCCATAGTGTTTTCATCTTTGACCCATGCATTCTTCAGATGTTTATTTCTTAATTCCTAAACATACAGAGATTTCCTAGTTCACTTCTTTGTCACTCTTCTGCTATATTACATTGCAGCAGAGAAACTACTCTGGATTATTTACTCCTTTGATATTCCTTACCTTTATGGCCTGGCATATGAGCAATATTTGTAAATGTGGTTACAAACATGGATATTCAGTAGTTGAGTGCAGCATTCTATTATGTGTCCATTAGGCCAAATGTGCCAATTGTGATGTTTGAATATTCCATATCCTTATGGATCATTTTATCTGCATGTTCTATCAAATTTGGCAAATGTTTATTAAGACCACTCACCATTATTATGGATTTGTCCATTTGTCCTTGCAATCTTGTCCATTTTTTGCTTTATATATATATACTTATTTTATATTAGGTCCATATGAATTTGGAATCATTATATATTTCTGAGGAACTGAACCTTCACCATCATAAAGTTTCTTTTTTATCTCAGGTAATACTTTTTGCTCTACAGTCTTCTTTTTCTGATATTCAGCTGCATCGGTTTTCTTTTGGTAATAGTTTGCCTGGTGTATATTTTTCCATCCTTTTACTTTCTACCTTTCTGTATCCTTATGTGTACAAAGTGTCTCTAATAAATATCATATAGCTGGATTTTTTAAATGTCCAATCTCATCATCTTCATCTTTTAATTGGACTCTTCAGCATTTTCATGTTTAATGTTATTACTGATAATTTGTTTTTAAACCTATTAATTGCTTTCTGTATTTTCCACCTAGTCTATGTCCTGTTAACCCCTCCTTTCTTGCCATATTTTGGATTGTTAGGAAATTTTAAACTTTTTATTAAACTATAACATGCATACAGAAAAATACCCATATCATCAGTTATAGGTCATTGAGCTTCCCAAAGTGTATGAATCATGTAGACATGAATAAACAAAAGGATCCAATCAGAAGGCAAAGGTTATCAGTTTATAAAGAGTCACCTTGAAGAGCAGTGCAATGATGGCTCACTGGCAACATTCTCGCCTGCCATGCCGGAGACCCAGGTTCGATTCCTGGAGCCTGCCCATGCCAAAACAAGTGATAAAGAGACAACTTGAAAATATAAGGATACAGGAAGATTGAAAGTAACTACTCATACAACCACATGATAGATAATTCAGCACCTCAGAAGCTCCCCAATCACAAACCACTTTCATCTACCCAAACGTAACCAATATCCTGTCTTCTAATGTTATAGTATTTTGTTGTATAGCTATACCACAATTTGTTTATCCAATCCACTGTTGATGGATGTTTATGTTGTTTTCCAGTTTGGGATTGGTATGAGTAATGATGCTACAAACTTTATTTTCTATAATTTTGGTGCACATGTAAATGCATTTCTGTTGGATATACACATAGAAGATATTTGAATGATATGATATGCATATTTTCAACTTCGTTAGATAATGTAAAACAGTTTTCTACCATTTATACTCTTATCAGCAGTACATAAGAGGTCCTATTGATCCTTATCCTCATCTGCACTTATATTGCCATTTTAAAAAATATTTGCATTTTTGAGGAGTGTATAGTGTATATCATTGAAGTTTTAATTTGAATTTTCTTGATTACTAATGATGTTGAGCACTTTGAAAAAATTTTATTGGCCATTTGTATATTCTCTTTTACAAACTTAACTTCCTGTTCAAGTCATTGCTATTTGGTCTTACTGGATTGTCTTTTTCTTACTAATTTGTAAGAGTATCTTCTATTCTGAATAGGAGCCCTTTGGTATGTTTAAGTTTTGCAGATATCTTCCCCAATCTCTGTTTTTCCTTTTCCTCTGCTTGATGTTGTCTTTTCATGAATTGAAATTATTAATTTTATCTTCTCTAACTTATCAATCTTTTCCCTTATGGTTAGTACTTTTTATGTCCCATCTACAAAATCTTTTGCTCCTCAAACTTCTAAATTACTTGGGATTTCTATCCTATTTCTGAATAATGCAATGGACTTTGAACACTCTAACTCCATTTACATTCCTCCTGATTCATGTAAATATTGTCATCAATATTTTAATTCAATGCATATTTTAAATTCATTAAGACTTTGTCACAATCATTCTGCACAGACCGTGTTCCTTGGATATACTTAGCACATTTACCATTTACTATTTTTTAGTGTTCTTACCCAATCTTGTATTTCTGACCTTCCATTTGAATCATTTTCTTTCTGCCTGAAGAACATCTTTTAGGTTTTCCATTATTGAAGATCTGCTGCAGGTGTTGAAGTCTGCTTACTTTTTGTTTGTCTGGTAATATCTTTATTTCACTTTCACTTCTGAAGAATATTTTTATTGAGTACAGAATTCTGGTTTGTACTTTATGTCTTTCAGCACTTAAAATATATCATCTATTATCTTCTGGTTTCCACTTTTTCTATTAAGTAGTTGGTCTAATTACTGATCCCTTGAAGATAGGTCATATTTCTTCTTGGCCATCTTTGAAGATTTTCTCTTTGTTTTCAGTACTTAGCTGTTTTATTATGATAAGCCTGCATGTGGATTCCTTTTTATTTATTCTACTTTGAGTTCTTGAGGATTCTTTTTTTACTGTTAGTAGAATGTGTTATTTTTCAGCATAGGTAAATCTGACCTATTTGGATTTTATGTAACTGTAGGGTATAAGGAATGCCTCCAATTTTATCTTTTTCCACATGACTATCTAGTTACCCCAATGACATTATTAAAAAGGCTTCCATTAAAAAAATAAATTCTACCTGGACTGTAATTCTAAATGAGAAAGGTGAAACAATAAAACTTCAAGAAGATAATGCAGGAAAATACTTCATAAACTTAGAACAGGTAAAGACTTTTAAAATAGAACATAGACAGCACTACCCCAAAGGAATCATCCCTGATGGTTTTTATTTTCTTTAGAATTTTCTAAGTTTAAAAAAAATCAGGCTTCCGGGTCAAGATGGTGGCTTAACAACGTGTGCATTTTAGTTTGTCCTCCAGAACAACTACTAAATAACCAGAAACAGTACAGAACAGCTCCCGAGCCACGTAGTGACCAGACACACAGCATACCCAAGTCTGGACCAGCTGGACCAGCTGTGAGCACCCCCCAGAACCGTGAGTTCCCAAAACTGCGGCAGCCAGCGCCCCTCCCCCACAGGCCGCTTCCCAGAGGGGAAAGGAAAGGACTTTACCAGCAGCAGGGACTGGGCACAATCAAACGCCAATTGTGGAACTAATTAACAAGTTCTGACTACTAAAAATAGACCCCCAGCTTAGGTGAACCTGATCAAAGTGGAGGTTGCTCATTTTTGCCCCGGTGACAAGGGGCAGGACTGACAGAAAAAGGGGGGAAAAAAAAAGAAGGAAACAGAGGTTTTTGTGGCTGTGTGTCTTGACTGCCTCTGGATACAGCGGCAGGACTTTTCAGGTTGCAACTGCCCCAGGCATAGGCAGAAGTGAGCTCTTTTGGGGGCTTATCTGGAGACTGTGCCTTCCCCAGGGGAGGGGTGAAGCCCCACCCAGGTGGAATCCCTCCATCAAGGAATTCAGACACCAGGGTTGGCAATTTGAAGCCATTAAATCCAGCCTACAACCTCTCCTCTGTCTCCACCACGCCCGCAGCAGGGAGAGTCTGCCAAAGTTAAAGGTACCGCATCATCTTATGCTGGTGGGACCTGCAGTCAGACAACACCATACTGGGCAGGAGAAGAAAAACAGAGTCCAGAGACTTCACAGGAAAGTCTTTCAACCTGATGGTCTCACCCTCAGGGAAAACCGACGCAGGTGACTCTTTCCTCCTGATAGGAGGCCAGTTTGGTCTGGGAAAATCTGGCTGGGTCTATAATATCTAAGTAGACCCTCCTAAGTGCGTGTGTGGGGGAGGCAAAACACAAGCAGGGCAATAAACAAGAAAACAAGAACTGAAAAATTCTCCTCTGTTAA
This sequence comes from Tamandua tetradactyla, assembly GCF_023851605.1. Lineage (NCBI taxonomy): Eukaryota > Metazoa > Chordata > Mammalia > Pilosa > Myrmecophagidae > Tamandua > Tamandua tetradactyla. The sequence continues at coordinate 26,487 of NW_027518274.1, forward strand.
ACAAAACTTAAGCTAAAGGTCCAGATAAAACTGAACGGAATGTCAAAGAACAGATAGACAACAAATTCATCCAGCAAGAAAACCCTAGATAAAAGAAGTGAAAGCAATCTCCAGAATAAACTAATTAAGGTAATTAAACGCCTAGACACCAGCAAAAAATAACAAATCACACTAGGAAAATTGAAGATATGGCCCAGTCAAAGGAACAAACCAACAATTCAAATGACATGCAGGAGCTGAAACAATTAATTCAAATGTACAAACAGACATGGAAAACCTTATCAAAAACCAAATCAATGAATTGAGGGAGGATATAAAGAAGGCAAGGAAGAACAAAAAGAAGAAACTGAAAGTCTGAAAAAACAAATCACAGAACTTATGGGAATGAAAGACACAGTAGAAGAGATGAAAAAAACAATGGAAACCTACAATGGTAGATTTAGAGACAGAACATAGGATTTCTGAACTGGAGGACCGAACATCTGAAATCCTACAAGAAACAGAAACTATAGGAAAAAAATGGAAAAATACGAGCAGAGACTCAGGGAATTGAAAGACAATATGAAGCACACAAATATATGTTGTGGGTGTCCCAGAAGGAGAAGAGAAGAAAAGGAGGAGAAAAACTAACGGAGGAAATTATCACTGAAAATTTCCCAACTCTTATGAAAGACCTAAAATTACAGATCCAAAAAGTGCAGCATACCCCAAAGAGAATAGATTCAAATAGATGTACTCCAAGACACTTACAATTCAGAATGTCAGAGGTCGAAGAGAGAGGATCTTGAAAGCAGCAAGAGAAAAGCAATCCATCACATACAAGGGAAGCCCAATAAGACTATGTGTAGATTTCTCAGCAGAAACCATGGAGGTGAGACGACAGTGGGATAATATATTTAAATTATTAAAAGAGAAAACTGCCAACCAAGACTTCTATATCCAGCAAAATTGTCCTTCAAAAATGAGGGAGAAATTAAAACATTTTCAGACAAAAAATCACTGAGAGAATTTGTGATCAAGAGACCAGTCTGCAAGAAATACTAAAGGGAACACTAGAGACAGATCGAAGACAGAAGAGAGGTGTGGAGAAGAGTGTAGAAAGGAAGACTATGAGTAAAGGTAAAAAGAAGGAAAATTGATATGACATATAAAATCCAGAAGGCAAAATAGTAGAAGACAGTACTACCCATGCAGTAATAACACTGAATGTTAATGGATTAAACTCTCCAATCAAAAGACATAGTCTGGCAGAATGGATTAAAAAACAGGACCCATCTATATGCTGTCTCTACTCAAAGGACACAAGGCCAAGGACACAAATGGATATTTACACACCAATGTTTATAGCAACATTATTAACAATTACCAAGAGATGGAAACAGCCAAAATGTCCATCAACAGACAGTTGGCTAAACAAACTGTGACATTTACATAAGATGGAATATTATGCAGCTGTAGACAGAATAAAGTTATGAAGTATGTATAACAACATGAATGGACCTTAAGGACATTATGCTGAGTGTTATTAGCCAGAAACAAAAGGACAAATACTGCATGGTCTCACTGATATGAACTGACATTAGTGAATAAATTGGAATATTTCCTTGGTAACAGATATAGGAGCCAAAGGGTTAATAGAAAACCTCCGGAATCTATTGGGAGTGACTGGCTTCAAAGTGGCCTTGAGGAGGTCTGCTGCAAACAGCGAGCTCCTGGCTGTGAGCCTTATCTGGGGATGTAGGGGAAGAACATGTTCCGCAAACAAACTTGTTTTGTTCCTACTTTTGCACACGAAGTATGGAATGTTCCCTTTTTGCTACCCAGATATCCGGGAGGCTAGATTGAAAGTAACAAGAGAGCAAGGGAGTAATATACTGAAAAAACAGGCTTGGTCAGCGAAAGAGCTGTGAGAAATGATATAAAATAAAGCAGCTGAAACTCAAAAAAAAAAAAAAAAATTCAAAAGGTCAAAAAGATTTTCTGACCAAAAAAAAGTTTATGTTTTTTTAACTTAATCTGTGTAATCTTGGGCCTCTCTGATTCAGTTTTCTAGTTTGTAAAATTGGAGCTGAGGTGAGCTATATATATATATATATATTTTTTTTTTTACATGGGCAGGCACGGGAATCGAACCCGGATCCTCTGGCATGGCAGGCAAGCCACTTCCTTTGGGGTAGTGCTGTCTATGTTCTATTTTAAAAGTCTTTACCTGTTCTAAGTTTATGAAGTATTTCCTGCATTATCTTCCTGAAGTTTTATTATTTCACCTTTCTTGCCTGCTGAGCCACCATGGCCCACCTGAGGTGAGCTATCTTGAAGGCAGTTGAAGATTAATTGAGAAATTTGTTCTAAAAACACTGAAACACTGAAGCTCTGTCTATCATACAGATTGTGATTAACAAAAACTAGCTTATTTCTAATTATGTCCAGATTTGTTACGTATAAATAACGAAGGTGGATTGAGTCTAGAAATTCTTACCTAGTTCTAGAAATTGGCACTCTCAAGTCCTGACAGACAATAGCAAAGGCAGACAATCACTGTAATATTCGTTGTTACTTGGCCCTAGAAATTGGCATTCTCAAGCCCTGACAGTACCCTACAAACTGGCAGACAATTGCTGAGGGTTCTGGTGCTGTAATGTTAGCTTTGTAACCGTCCTTTCTCCGAGGGAATGGGCTGCTCTCATGGCTCTACCAACCTTCTCCCTCCACCAGTCGACAGTTTACAAGTGTCCCCAGTTTCCGCTTTGGATGGCTCAGTGCACTCTGGATCACTTTTCCTTCACTTAGTGGTTTCTAAGTAGAGTGCCAAATCCTCAGTGCATTTCTTTGCAACCTCATAGTTCGTGCTCACCTAGGTTACTTAACTTCATTGACTGATAATCTGGTACCTAGGAGAAATGTAAAGTTGATAGGAAGTACATCGATATCTGTGTGGATGGCAGTCCAAGCAAAAAAGACAAGATATTCGATGAAATTTATTCAAGCAGGTCCTATAGTGTGTGAATAACCTAAAATGATGGGTTTGTGCACGTTCTCATCAAATTCATTATAGCAGATTGGACAAGACAGGAACTGTCCATTGAATTGCCTTCCCAGACATTGTGGAAGCTGCATGTGCAGCCTAGCAGATCTATATTTTGCTGTATAGTGCTTCATAACCTGAGGGAGCCGGAGGGGGGGCGGCAGTGCAGGGTAAGGTGTGTCGTTAAAAGCCACTCTGGGAGCCCCACAAAGCACCGAGGCACCTCATCTCACCAGGACAGAGATCAGTGGTGGTTCTACCACCTGCAGCTCCAATGGGAGCTGCAGGGGCAAGGTAGCTGGCAGCTGTGGTGGAGGTTGTGGCCTCCTCCTCTCTTGAGGCTTCTTGAATTTGTGGTATGATATCTTTCATAGATTTTAGAATGTTCTCAGCCATTTTCTTCTCAAATATTACTTCACTCCTTTCTCTCCTCTGCTTCTGAGACTCCAGTGACATACACCTTAGACCCTTCAACTGAATTCTGTATCTCTCCAGTATTTCTCTCCCCTTTGTCTCTCCATGCTTCATTCTGCATATTTTTCATTTGGCACTTGAGTTTTCTTCTCAACTGTGTTGATTTGCTCTTATATCCATTCATTCAGTTCTTGTATGTTCAGTTCTAGAATTTCCATTTAGTTCTTTTTAAAGTTTTAAATTATCTGCCATAATTCTCATTCTTATCTTTTATATTCATGAACATTGTGCGCATTATTTTCAAGCCTGGATCTAGAGGTGCTGTAGTTCTTTTTTATTTTCTGATGTTTTTCTTTTGGTTTTCATTTTGGTTGTTTTGTGTCCTTGTGTGCCTTGTTCATTTTTAAAATGTGTGCTAGACACTGTGTTTGCAAAATAATCTGTAGAAATGATTTGGGGACTGGAATGATGTTACCTTCCTTCAGTGTGGATTTGTTTGATTCTGCTAGGTATTGGGGAGCACTGAAAATCTGGAATCATCTCGGTCCAGTTTCATGGTTTGAGAAGATTTGAAACTGAGTTACAGCACCTGAAGATGCCTGTCTCCTTCTAATCATCCTTAGGCCTATGGTATTGCACTTTGGGGTCCCATTCCCAAAAAGAGTTTATTTAGGAGCCCTCCATGGTGTGTCTTATACTTTAAAACTTGTTTCTCATCTCCATGAGGCTGTCAGGAGTATTACTTGATCTCTCCTTGGTCCCCTCCAGAAGCTACAAACGACTCTGTTGAAAAGCAGCTTTATGTGCTGGACTCACGTCTCTGGGTCTCTGTTTTTCCAAGGAACCTGGCCCTGCTATTCTTCATTGTCTTATTATATCTCCAGTAGCTTAAGAAGATGTTTTATATATTTTGTCCAGTTTTTCTATAGGAGAGTTAGCACCAATTAACTTGTTCATTCTTACTGGAAGTAGAAGTTATATACTGATCTCTGCCACATTTTTCTTAGAACCCCATAAAGATGCTTAAATTGCCAGAGCCATTCTTCAGTTGCTTACTAGGGTGGGGGGTATTCTCTGGCTTTCCAGGAACTTCTGGAGTCAGAAAATGCTGATTGGCTTTTTGAGTTCTTACAGGTGACAGAGCAGATGTGTCATGGTGAAATCCAATCAGACCTCACCTGTCATAGGGTTCATTCTCCTGGGGCTGTCAGCCCATCCAAAGCTGGAGAAAATATTCTTTGTGCTCATCCTGCTGATGTACCTGGTGGTCCTGCTGGGCAACGGGGTCCTCATCCTGGTCACCATCCATGACTCTCGCCTGCACACGCCCATGTACTTCTTCCTGGGGAACCTCTCCTTCCTGGACATCTGCTACACAACCTCCTCAGTCCCCCTCATTCTTGACAGCTTCCTTACTCCCAGGAAAACCATCCCCTCTCAGCCTGTGCTGGGCAGATGTTCCTCTCCTTTGCCATGGGAGCCACAGAGTGTGTGCTCCTGAGCATGATGGCGTTTGATCGCTACGTGGCCATCTGTGACCCCCTTAGATACCCCGTGGTCATGAGCAAGGCTGCCTACGTGCCCATGGCGGCTGGCTCCTGGGCAGCTGGAATCACCAACTCTGTAGTGCAGACATCCCTGGCAATGCGACTGCCCTTCTGTGGAGACATCATCATCAACCATTTTACCTGTGAGATCCTGGCTGTCCTGAAGTTGGCCTGCGCTGACATCTCAATTAATGTGATCAGCATGGTTGTGGCCAACATGATTTTCCTTGTTATCCCAGTTCTGTTTATTTTTGTCTCCTATGTCTTCATCCTCACCACCATCCTGAGGATTCCCTCAGCTGAGGGGAGGCGAAAGGCCTTCTCCACCTGCTCTGCCCACCTCGCAGTCGTGGTTGTCTTTTATGGGACGATTCTCTTCATGTATGGGAAACCCAAGTCTAAGGACCCACTTGGGACAGATAAACAGGACCTGTCAGACAAGCTCATCTCACTCTTCTATGGGGTGCTGACCCCCATGCTCAACCCCATCATCTACAGTCTGAGGAACAAGGACGTGAAGGCGGCTGTGAGGAACCTGGGAGCTCAGAAATAGTTAACTGAATAAATAGTCATAGATTTCCAGGTTTCAGAAACAAATGACCTCCAAACTCCTCATTGTACTCATGGGGAAATGGTAATGCAGAGAGATCCTTGGGCTGTTATTGGAAAGAGTATTTTGATTTCTGGTACTGCTGGTTAGTTTTTTGGCTAACTATGAAACACAGTGTATGATATTATAGCTTAATTTTGTTGCCCAAATCTTAAATCCTCTGACACCAGGATCTAATGAATATCTATAAAGAGTTAAATCTGTGAACAAAGAGACAAACAAACAAAAAAAAGTTTTATTGGTAGTGGGAACTTTGCTATGTTGTTTTGCCCTGTGTTGAGCTGCTTACTCTACTCTGCTTTGGTCTCATGCCAGAGACATCCATTGTATCTTAGGTAGGAATAAATTGAAAAATGTCATCCACCCCAACATACAATGATATTCATTAGCACCATGACAGGAATTCCTCTCACATTTTAGCACTAGAAATAGCGGGACTTATCTGAAACAACTACTTGTTTTGATCTAATGGATACTAAGTAACGTGTCATTCACCATATTCTATTTTTGCTGCATTTCTTATTTTAAGCTCAGAGGCAAGCATGCCACACCACCAACGCCTGCCTCCACCTCTTGGAACAGTAAAATGCCTCATGACTGGGTGCCAGTGGCCTCCAAACTTTTTAACGTGCAACCAACATGACACATGGCCATTACATCCAGCACATTCCCTTGGTATGCTCACATTATGATCAAACCCCAAAGAAGATTGTGGGCAAGCAAATGCAAAAATAATTCTTACTTCCACAACTGATAAGGGGCCAGCAATAATAGTTAATCCCTACCACTGGTGGCACAGGTAAGGTCAATAATGGGTCCCGTGTACTTCCAGAGCCCTGACTGAAGTCCATGACTTTCTCCTCCACTTAAGGAATGTGTTGAAATATGAGTAAGACTGACTGTATTTTAGGAATTATTTTTAATTTGTGACATATTTGTTAAAGTCAGTTATTACCAAACTTTGGTCCTTTAGCAATCACAGATATGTGGCTGGATGTTTTCTCTCTTTCTTTCCTCTCCTTTCCTTCCTCATCCCATGTTAAATCAGACCCAGGTCCTTGTGTCAGATATGTTTGTTTTTTTTTTTTAATTGTGAACTATAACATATATACAAAAGAAGGAATACATTCCAAGTATATTTTAACAAGTAGTTATACAATAGATTTAAAGTTTGGCATGGATTACAGTTCTGTGATTTTTCATTTGTTCATCCAGCTGCTTCAAAACACTGGACACCAAAAGGAATATCAATAGATTGATTCAGCAGTCATATTCATTTGTTAAATCCTATCTTCTCTATTTTATTCTTCTCTTTTTTGTAAAAAATAACATGTACAAAAAAGCAACACATTTCAAAGTACATTGCAACAATTAGTTGTAGAACAGATTTCAGAGTTTGATATGGGTTACAATCCCACAATTTTAGGTTTTTAGTTTTAGCTGCTCTAAGGTTCTGGAGACTAAAAGAAATATTAATGTATTGATTCAGCAATCACACTCATTTGTTAAACCTGACCTTCTCTGTATAACCCCACCATCATCTTTGATCTTTCTCCCATTCTTTAATGGACTATGGCCATTCTAAGTTTTTCATGTTGGAAGGGGCTGTCAATAATATAGGGTAGGGGGACAGAACTAACTGATGTTCTGGAGAGGCTGGCCGCTCTGCATTTCAGGACTTATATGGTCCAGGGACCCATCTGGAGGTTGTAGATTTCTGGAAAGTTATCTTAGTGCATGGAAATTTTGTAGAATCTTACATAATGCCCTAGCTGTTCTTTAGGATTGGCAGGAATGGTTTGGTTGGGGTTTGGCAAGTAATGATAAGCAGCAAGTTCTAACTTGCATAAAAGTGACCTCCAGAGTCCCCTCTCGACTCTATTTGAACTCTCTGAGCCATTGATACCTTATTTGTAATACTTCTTTTCCCCCTTTTGGTCAGGATCCATTGTTGATCCCACAGTGCCAGGGCCAGACTCATCCCTAGGAGTCATCTAGGGAGACTTTCACCCCTGGATGTCATGTCCACGTAGAGTGGAGGGCAATGATTTCACTTGCAGAGTCAGATATGTTTTTGTTGGTGGGAGTGCTGTGGGGCCCAAAGAGGAATATTTCAGGGAATTGAGACAGCTGGAATGTATCAGTTCCCTTCACATTTTTAAAAGCCTAATCCCATCAAAGAGATGCATGTAGGTGCCTGATGGGAAAAGTGTAAGAACAAGTCAGGGGCGAAAGGCTCCTAACGCAGGGGAGAAGTAGAAGTTGGCTGACCCCACTCTGGGCAGGACTCACCCCCTGCTCCATGGCAGTGCCTAGAGGCCTTGGACAGAATGAATGCTTGATCCTCACAAACAGAACAGCCCGACACCAAGCTTCTCACAGAGCTGGTACACCCTCACTGGTGTTTTTTTTTTTCATGGGCAGGCACCAGGAATCGAACCCAGGTCTCCAGCATGGAAGGAGACCTGGGTTCCTTCCATGAGTGGCCTGCCCCACTGGTGCATTTTTATTGCCTTTGTGAATAGGTTGTCTGCTGGGCCTACCTAGGATAAACAGTTGGCTAGTGGGTTTTTGGTCTCACGTAATGTGTCCATTCTAAGCATCTGCACTCCCCCAACCCTCTGATCTCCTCCTCCAAACTCTATCAAGGCAGTTCTAGCCTCCCCATCCCATTTACTGTAACCATGGTTGTGTCCCAGCTTCATAAACCCATAGTATCAGCATACTAGGATAATTCCAGTTATTCTTGCCAAGTCCTTAATCCTGAGTCAGGGAGACTGTGCTTTATTAAGAAACACTCCCCAATTAGTCTTGAATGAACATCCCACTCTCCCTTCCTCAAGATCCACTCTCACACACGTTCCCTCCAATTCCTTCTGGTACGTGTTAGTGAAGTCCTGAAATTCTCTTGGTGAGTACACTATTTCCTCTCAGAGCAGGAACATCATGAGGGGGAAATGAGGGAAGGCTGGGGTGGCCCGCGAGGAGGATATCTGCCCTGGATGAGGTCTTGGCATGTTCCCCAGGAAGGAGAGGCTGCTTTCCTGCAGCCGGGGGAAGGCGTGATTCTTTAGCCCTGGAGGGTTCAGGGAAATTTGAGGATTCAAGATTCTCAGGTGCATCCACCCAAATATCCTTATTCCAGAATTCAGGGTCCCATTTTTACCTATCAGGGCCTTTAGTTTTGCATTGGGAACCTGTTGAAGCAGCACGTTCGGTCTCCTTTGTAGCTGTGCCATTTTTACAAATAAATCCTCGGCCTGCTTTTTAACACATCTTCCCTGGGGTTTCAGGAGATGAGAATCTCCTTAAAAACTGTTGTAGAGGTCTTTTGGTTTTCATAGCGTGACATTAGCATATGGTTGGCTTTCCTGACCCTGTTGTTCTCTTTCTTTAAGGTTTATATAGTAGCTAACAAAAGACAGCCAATTCTACTATCTGCATAGACACAACTACACCATATTTCTGAAGTGCTAGAGCTACTGAATAACTCTACCTGCTTCTCAAAATAGCCCAACACAAGTGAATGTCAATAAATATGATGCTACAAGCCAGGGGTCATCACTACTTCACTTATCAACAGAAATGGGGTCCTATTTGCCATTTGAGCAGTATGTTTTCTAGGGTAACTTCTGGTAATAATTGTCTCAGCTGTGTCCCCCAAAGGCAGAGCCTGAGTCAAGGACTTAGCTGTAGATAATTTATTTTGGAGGTGATACCAGGAAGCCACCATGAGGGAACAAGGAGAGTGAGACAGGAAGGAGGAAAAGCCAACATAAGGTTATGTAAGGTGGCTGCTGTGGGCAATGAGGATTCAATTCTGCTTAAGACACCTAGGAAGTATAAAGAATGCCTTTCATAATTGTTTACATGAAGGATGAGATGCAAGGATTTATCCCCACCTCCTTTCAGTTGATTGAGGGTTGCTTCCAAAGTTGTTAAATTAGTATTCTACTGCTATGTAACAAAGTACCACAATTTGGTTGCTTAAACCAACATCCATTTATTAGCTCACAACGCTTTAAGTCAGAAGTGTGGCATGGCATAGTTTGGTTTTTTGCTTAGGGTATTAAAAGACTGAAATCAAAATGTTGGGCTGGACTGAGTTCTTGTCTTGAGACTCTGGAGAAAAATTTGGTTCCAAGTTTATTCTTGTTGCTGGCAAAATTCAGTTCCTTGTAGCTCTAGGACTGAGGTCCCCTTTCCTTTCTACATGTCCCCATTCATCTTCAAGCCAGCAACAGTACATCAAATCCTTTTAGACTTCCCTTTTGCCACCAACCAGAGAAAATCTCTGCTTTTCAAGGACTCATAGGATTAGGTTAGATCCCCTTGAGTAGCTCCCTATTTTAAGGTCAAATGTTTCATTTAACATAGCCAAATCATGGAAATAAAATCCATCATTTTCAGCTGCCCAGGGATTATGCAGAGCATGTATGCAATGGGGAGGGAAATCTTGGAGGCATCTTAGGTTCCTGTCTGCCACAGCCATTGGCTCTCCTCAAGTGGCTTAGTACACTTGAGAGTGGAGTAAGCAGGCTCACATGGCATTGAAAAAATCCTGGAGCAGAGAAGCAGAAAAACATGATGTACACTTTTGAGGTTGACACTGTTAGCTCAAGATGAGTCTAATTTACACACATTGTCCCCACAGCTGTGGCTGAAATAAAAGGTAATCTGAGAGAGAATATGAAATAGGATTCCATAGTATTTACTAATTATGAATGGATTCATGGAGCCAAACTCAAATCACATCCTAAAGACATCATACAATGTGCCCTATGCCTTTTAAGGGACACTGCTCCCACCTTCAGTGCAGTCAGATTTTAGGTACCACTGCTGGACACAGCTCGGTGGACCAGTGCAAGTGACCCAAGAACAACCAATCCATAGGTAAGTATGATTTATCTGACTAAAGCTAAAGGGATAACTGGGATAATGAATTTACCTTTGGGGAATTCAGAATTAGGGAAATGGGAGAACTAAATCAGTTTAGTGAGAGCCAAATCAGAAAAGATTGATCATGAAAATGTATGAGCTAGAGTTGAAGTTACGGGGGTGAAATAGGAAGCAAAAATGAGAAATTAGCAGAGGAAACCCATGAGAAGAGAAAAGAGATAAAAACAAATGTAGAAAGTATCCAAGTTGCATTAATAGAGGAAGTTCAAAAGGCTTTCCTTCTTCTGTGGCCCCATGACCCCGGGAGGCACCTGATATCAAGAACCCCCTCCACCTTCACAAACTTTTAGCTTTGCCCTCTTAAGAACCCTGTTCTTGGATTTGCATAAGATTCCACTACTTGCTCTAAATGTATCCTTATTTAGACCGCAACAGCAATAAAATCTTACTTACGCTATCTTAAGTGGATCCTAGTTCCTTATAATTAAAAGAGCAAAACTAAATAAGAAGAATCTAGGACCCACTACTCTTCAAACAGTCACTCCCTGATCCTCTGATATGGTGTAGCTTGAATATATTAGTTAGAATAATCAGAATGTCTCTTAAGAATCTGAACAAAGAACCATGGAAAGAACTGAGCATGTGGCAACAGCAGTTGAAACAGAGAGATTATCATACATAGATAGACCATATGTATGCATTCATCAAAGTCACGAGGCAACAGAAACGATAAAGAAATGTTTTGGAGTAATAAAAGATTGATGAAGTCAGTTGAAAGAAAGAAGCAGACACGGGGAGCAACTCTGAGTCAAATTAAAGGTGGAGCACTAAAGCAAATATACAAGAACTCTTGCTGAAGAGTGTCCTAGAAATAAATTGAATGTAGACTCACCCATTAAATCCTGTTCTTTCTGTTTATATCCTCCTGGATTCTCAAGCACATGTTTATTTATTCCATTGTTTGAAGTAAATGGAGTTAAACGATTCAAGAGGTGATTCAGAGGCCACTGGAGACCTTAGCAGGAATAAACTCAACAACAAGCAAACACATGAGCTTCCAGTTGGGAAAATTCTTAAAGAACTCTCAGTCCAGCCTTCTACCTGATCTAGACATTCCTTTCACAACCTTCCCATTTAGAGATCATATAATCTCTGCTTGGATTCTCTAGTGATAAGGAAAGAATTTCTCACTATCTCCTGAGGTAGCCTGTTTTACTCTTAGAAATACTTTCTTTTGCTGAGCCCAAAACTGCTATCCCGGATTATCATTAGTCTGGGTTTGGTTCCCTGGCACCATCCAGATTACATCTACCCCTTCTCCTCCAGGAAAGCCATTCATGGATTTGTTGACAGCAGCAATCCATGCCACTACGTGGCACATCTTTTTGCATGAATGGCACTCCCTGGAGTAACACAACGCATGGCCACTGCAGCATTAAATGGTGAGCTTGACCATGTTCTCCTGGATCTGCTCCTTCAGCAACCATTTTAGGGTGGGTAGAAATGAAGGGGGGATGTGGATTTTCTTTTCACTTCATATTTTACTTGAATTTTTTTAAATAGGTGATGCATTCATATAATATAAATTATTTTAATTTAAGAAGTGACAAACTTCCTTGTCACGTTTTTCTCTTATTTGCTTATCAGTCTGTATGAACCATTCACAGATAACTACTATTATAAATTTACATGTCCTTCTTGGTTTCTCTCTTTTTTATACAAAAGATAAAATAGTATACATACTGTTCATTATCTTACTGCTTTCACTTTTCTTGCTGTTATAATTTAAGGCATTTCACTCCTATTTACCTCAGAATACATTTAAAAAATAAAAGTGTTCTTATATAACCACAATGCCATTATCTTACCTTAAAGAGCAGCCATCATTCCCCATCCACATTTAGCTTTCCTAATAATTTTCTCTTAAGTCTTTTTGCAATTGGTATTTTACTTTCCTAGGCTGCTTAAAGCAGATACCATGAAATGGGTTGCTTTAAACAATGGGAATGTATAAGCTTACAGTTTTGAGGCTGAGAAAAATGTCCAATCAAGGCATCATCAAGGCAGTTCTTTCTTCCCGAAATCACTGGTTGCCTGTGATTCTTGGCTCCTCTGCCACATGGCAAGGCAGACAGTGACTTCTCCTAGTCTCTCCCTTCTCTTCCTAGTTTCGTTGATTTCAGGTTCTTACTTCTGTGACTTTTTTTCTCTCTCCCTTCACTCCATTTATAAAGGACTCTATAAGTAGGATTAAGACCCATCCTGAATGTGGTGGGTCGCATCTTAACTGAAGTAGTTTCATCAAAAGGTCCTACTTAAAATGGGTTACAGCCACAAGAATGGATTAGATTTAAGAACACGTTTTTCTGAGGTACATAGAACTTCAAACCACCACAGTTGGTTTGTTTAAATCAGTTGGTTTATTCAAATCAAGATCCAAACAAGATCCATTTGTTTTATTTGGCTGTACATATCTCTTTTAATCTATAACAATTCCTCCTTTCCACCCCCATCCTTTTATTCCTATCAATGGAATATTGAAGACACTGGGTCAGTTTTTCTATGAAATAGCTCACATTTTGATTTTGGCTGCTTGCCACCTTGTTATTTAGCTTAGTTTGTTCCTTATTCCCCAAATTTCCTGTGTAATGAAAGTTAGATATAGAGGCTTGATTAGACTCAACTTCAAATTTGGAGGTGGAGACAAGAATGCTTCATAGGCAATGCCAAGTATTTTCTGTTACAACTCATCAAACACACAATAGCTGGATGTCTCTCTTTTAGTGTTACCAAGATTGATAAGAGGGTTCAAATGCTGACAGCCTAAATTCTTTCTTATAATGTTCCCAACTCATCTTTTACTTAATGGTTCATCATCCTTTAAGGACAATTACCTGAATTCATTATTTCATTTGAGGATGGCAAAATGGTCTTTTTCTAATTCTATCGTTTATTCCGCATTTGAAAGCTGAAATTCTAAAAAGAAGAATTTCCTCACAGATTTAGCCACAAAACCATAAGATCACATTTACTTCCCCCAGCTTTTTATCTGGTACTCCCAGAGCTGGCCTCAATTTTCCTCCTGTTGCTGAAAACTAAGAGAAAGAAGTGTAATTTGTTGAACCCAGGGCCAAACATTACTAAGTAGAATATTAAAGGGTGAGTTTGGAGCTGAGAGAAAACAGTCTAATAACTGGTACAGTGGAGAATACCTCACCGAGGATGCGCAGTCAAAATGCAGTATTTTCAGGTCAAGAAGAAGGATTATTCTCTCTGAGTGGTCATGTTACCAGCTTGATATAAAGTAAATTTATTTTGGTTTGTGTCCAATTTTTAGGAATTACTATTTTTCCCTTTTTGATTTGTTTTTGCTTTTAAAAAAATTATAATTTCCATGTTTCTAAAGTAAAAACTATGTAAAAATACATTCAGAGACATCTTACCAACCTATCCTCAAATACTGTAACTTCCTTTCTGCTTTGGGTAACCATTTAAATTATTTTGCTTCCATTTTTAATTTTTGCAAATTTAAACAAATATGTATATATGTTTGCACATCCATACAGATCTATATATTTGCAAATATATATGTATGTATATTCATTCCTCATCCCCACTTCTTATATCAACTATATATACTATATATACCATTCTGCATCTTGCTTTTATTTATTTTTTTTACTTAAACTGTATTTTAGAGATCAGTCCATGCCAGGTACAGAGAGCTCCCTTGTTCCTTTTTACATAAAGCCTCATTGTAAGTACCATTTTGTTGATTTCTGTTTTGATAGATATTTGAGTTGTTCCCACATCCTGATATTACAAACAATATTATAATGAATAACATTTCAAATGTAGGTATATCTGTGGGATGATAAATCCCCAGAAATGGAATTGCTGGGTACAAGTGTATATTCATTTGGAATTTTGATTGATTTGACCAAATTGCCCTCCAAAGGTTTGTATCAATTTATACCCCTATGCAACAATTTAGTAGTTGTTGGGGTGTAAACAGTGAGTGCCTGTTTCCATTCTGCCTCACCAACAAAATATATACATATTTTAAAATGATATCACATGGATTTTTAATTTTTGGTTCTCTTAAGATTCAGCACTTTTTAAGATATCTTTCAGAGTCATTTGTATTTTCCTTTCTATGAACTCTCTATCATGTCTTTTCCCCATCTTTATATTAGGTGGTTTATCTTTTTTTATTGTTTTTTGTGAATGTTTTATCTGTTAGAGAAGGAAGCCCTTTAACTGCAATATGAATTGGAAATATTTTTCCCCAGTTTGTCTTTTGTCTCTGACTTCCAGAACTGGGTTCAAGCCCCCTGTGCTGATACTCTTCATTGAACAATTCCAGTGTGTCGAAGTCTCTCTAAACATGCAGCTCGGTATTAGCTAAGGTTCTCTAGAGAAACAGAATCAGCAGGAACTATTGGTAGATATAAAATGTATAAAAGTGTCTCACATAACTGTAGGAACATAGAGTTCAAAATCTGTAGGGCAGGCTGTGAAGCTGATGACTCTGATGGAGGGTCTGGACAAACTCCACAGGAGAGGCTCACCAGCCGTAGCAGGAAGAGAGCCTGTCTCTTCTGAATCCTCCTTAAAAGGCCTCCAGTGATTTGATTAAACATCACTCATTGCAGAAGACACTCCCCTTGGCTGATTACAAATGAAATCAGCAGTGGATACAGCTGATGTAATCATGATTTAATTCTAGGAAATGTCCTCATAGCAAAAAAGACAGGCCAGCACTTGCCCAACCAGACAAATGGGTACCACCACCTGCCCAAGTTGACACATGAACCTGACCATGACAGTCCACCCCTTGTCAACTTGGCAGCTATACAACATTACCTTAAACCATACTTAATTTCTAAATAAAAAACAATAAAAGACATGTTTTTTCCTTGCCTAACAACACTCAACTGTCCTGCATACAAATGGACGCACATTAAATCTCCCCAGAATAGGGTACAAGTCCTTGGGTAATATTCTTTCTTAAACTTGATATATTACAACTTAAATATTATAACATGAACAAAACAGCATTACAGTCCTCATTTCTGTAACTGATCGTGTGGTCATAGTTCATATTGATCACTACCTTCTTCCACTACCCATTCCATGTTCCCTTTACACTCAGCAAGCACTTCAACTGGCTGTGGTTCTTTGCCTGGTGGGGTGACCCAAACGTTCGTTCCTGAAGTTTCAGAGCCATTGGTAGTCCTGTCTGGATTGGGTTGTTGCAGTTTTCCATTGATTTTAATCACAGGACATGGAAGTACTAAAAGATGCCATGGGAGACTCCTATAGTCCAGGAAAACTCTTCTTTACCTCCGTTGTGTAGTTGCAGTCTTTTTTCTCCCTGATAGTCAGGGTCAATCACCCCATGATTTACTAGCCAATGCCACAAGTCTCTGTGAGTCAGATTATTTTGACTCCTGCTTTAAGTCTGCTGTCTATTATGATAGTCATGCCCACCTTGTCTTTGGCAATTAAGTGCTGCCACCTGGCTTCTACCAACTCGGGATCTGGTCATCCCCATTGTTTAAGGATTCCAGCTCAGTGACAGCAGTTCTCACAGCAATATCTGACCTACAGAGAAGTACAACTATGGAGCTCTTCAGGGATGATGGCACTGGTCTCACAAATTTATTTCTCACAGTTCTGGTAAAAGGTGCAACCTCCAGACATTCCTGGGGTATAAGAGCAGGCTTTACATGATAAATCCACTCTAATATTCCAATCTCTCTAAGACTCTGGGTCCCCTCATCTACATTATACCAGAGCAGTTCTGGCATTTCAACCTCAGGTAATGTCAACCACCTTTTGATCCATGTTTCAGTCAACCATCCAAACAAACTGTTAATGCCTTTTCTAACCCCTCAAACTATAACATCGAATGCAGAATCTCTGCTTAATGGGCCCATATCAATAAATTCAGCCTGATCCAGCCTTATATTTCTCCCACCATTATCCCACACCCTGAAATCCATTGCCACACATATTCCCCTGATTTCTGTTTATATAAATTGGAAAACTCACACAATTCTTTTGGAGTATAACATACCTCCTCATGGGTGATACTTTGTACCTCACCTTTTGGGGCCTATTGGGACTTCAGTCTACTTATAGGTCTGGAAGAAATGAGGGATGGTGGGGGTAGGTCATGAAAGGAATTAGAAGTATCTTCCAAGCAATTTGCTTTCAGGACATTCATTTGAAGTTTCATCTGGTGAAACAAGATTAATCACTCTAGGGCTAATCCCTTCAGGAGGAGATTGAGTGGCCAACTCCTCAGGACAGGCTAGATGTGGGGTGGCTATATCCTCAGGGCAAACCATTACAGGATTATCTAGAGAAGACTCAGCATGACCTAGGGTTTCAACCTCTCCACCGACATCATTGTCAATTCATATGTTGCCATTCCATTTTTCAGGGTCCCACTCCTTTCCAATCAATGCCCTCACTTTAAAGGCAGACACTATGCAAGATTGAGATTTCAGTTTACGTTGTAAAGTTGCTACTCTAACAATAAGATCCTGAGTCTGATTTCGGAGATCTCAAGTCTATGGCTACAGGAAATAAGATTTTCCTTCAGGACACTCATAGAAATGTTTACATCTGTCAGATGGCACGTAAGCTTCTCATTTGAAGCTTAAACCCATCCCTTTCACTCATTAATGTATACAGTATATCTAACAACAACTGCCAACATCTCTATACTTCCTATTTCCACAAAACTCTGTAAAGGTGTCAAAAATATTATCCCCCAGAGCCTGGCTTCGTACAAACAAAGCATTTGAAGAATCAAATGGTGATATTTCAACTCTTTTGTCAATTCACTCCATGGATTGGCAGTATCATTCTGATTATGGGAATCAGAGTCCATGCCTTTGAGTCCAGTCAGAGTGGAAAACCAATCATAAAAACCCATTTTTAAGATTCTGTTTCTTAAGAACCACTCTTGGTACCAGGCTGTGTTAACTAGGGTTCTCTAGAGAAACAGAATCAGCAGGAAATATCTGTAGATATAACATTTATAAAAGTGTCTCACTTTTATAACCATGGGAACTTGGAGTCCAAAGTCAGTAGGGCAGGCTGTAAAGCTGATGATTCCGATGGAGAGTGTACTGGTTTGAAAGGAAGTATGCCCCCTAAGAAAAGCCATGTTTTAATATAAATCCCATTTCATAAAGGTAGAATAATCTCTATTCAATACTATATGTTTGGAACTAATGAGATCATCTCCCTGGTTGATGTGATTTAGTTAAGGATGGTTGTTAAACTGGATTAGGGGATGACATGTCTCCACCCATTTGAATGGGTCTTGATTAGTTTCTGAAGTCCTATAAAAGAGGAAACATTTTGGAGAATGAGAGATTCGGAGAGAGCAGAGGATGCTGCAGCACCACAAAGCAGAGAGTCCACCAGCCAGTGACCTTTGGAGATGAAGAAGGAAAACGCCTCAAGGGGAGCTTCATGAAGTCAGAAGCCAGGAGAGAAAGCTAGCAGATGATGCTGTATTCACCACGTGCCCTTCCAGCCAAGAGAGAAGCCCTGTGTTTGCCATGTGCTGTTTCACTTGAGAGAGAAACCCTGAACTTCATCGGCCTTCTTGAACCAAGGTATCTTTCCCTAGATGCCTTTGATTGGACATTTCTTTAGACTTGTTTTAATTGGGATATTTTCTCGGCCTTAGAACTGTAAACTAGCAACTCATTTGCAGTATACTTTCAAACCAGGCCCCTCCTCAACCACACCTTACCCAGCAACCGATAGCGTCATCCTATTCTCCAATCACAGCGCCTTCTTTACTGGCCACCTTTTTTCAACCCTCTACCCGGCTACTAAACACCTCACGCACTTATCTCTCTCTCCCATTGGCTCTAGCCCCCCCCATCCTCCACTTTTCCTCCGTCCCAAGCCATATGTAGACATAATGTCTCCTTCCACCAATCAGCTAAGCCCACGGCCACCCTTTCCTGAGAACATCCCCCTCTCCACCACTTCTATATAAGCAAATGTACTTCCCTTAATAAAGGTCCTTGTGCGCAGTCCTGCTAACTCCACTTGGTCCCGCGGTTTGATTTCCATCCCACACACGCGCGTTCCTGCCCTGTCGAGCCCCGGAGGCGTAGGCCAATGCTTCCCCGGACCGCTGGCAGCAGAAGACCCCCCATCGAGGAAGGCTTAGCAAACCTCCCTCCCCGCAACTGGCGCCCAGCGTGGGGCCCCTTCCGTCTTCTCGCCAGCCCCACTCGCGCGCTCGACAGGTAAGCGCCCCCGCTCTCACCGGCCCCTACTTTAATCCACTTGAGAGCCCCTCCAAACCCCCCTCCTTCCGAATACCACTTAGACCCGTCATACCACATGAATTACTGGCTCTTGCTAATTTGTCTTCTAGCCCTGGTATTCGCAGCAATACTCGCAGAAATTGCCCCAAAAGATTGGAGTCTATTAGAAAGAATTTTGCTTGCCATACTGTTTCTGTGTGCTGTGGGGTGCATTACCCTATCTATTCTCCCTTAATTAAGGAGACCTCTAGCTTCTCTTAGCCCCCTTCCTCCCTCAGTTCGCTATACCAACCTACCCGCTATCATGGGCAACCGCATTTCGGTGCGCCAGGCGCCAGGTCCGTGCGCTGGCAGCCCTGCTAGACACTCATAAATGTAAAGTTTTAGTTCACCAGCTCCAAGTTTATTGGGACCTCCTGCTCCCGTTCAACCCATGGTTATCACCTGCCACTTGTGGGACCCTGCTACCTATGACCAACTCATCGATCGGTCACCCAAAAAATGGAGCACGAAAACAAGCGTTTTCCCCCCGGACTCTTACCTACTCATTACTATCCTCCTGCCTTCACGCTCGTGGCCACCGTCAGGTGCGCCCCCCAAGAGGCCTTATCAGCAGCAAACTCAGCTAATTCAGAGGAGTCCATCACAACTCTGACTCGGACTCCGAATCCTTGCTTGAGCAATTAAATAACGAGCTTGAACTCTGTCCTCCTAAGCTTAACAACCTGGCGACAGAGCAACATGGTGAACTTCCTCCTTCTTGTTCGAACGGAGACAAAGAAAACAGGAAGTGCCTTTACCCTGCCCTTCCTAAGGATGGTGTTCCTCCACTTGCGAGCCACTTCCTCCTTCTCCCTCGAATAAAAAAGGGAAGTACCTCCCCCCCTCCACAGAGGAGGAGCCTTGTCCGACATCTTATACTTTGCCCCACCCTGCCCGCCATCTTGTACTCCTGCCCTCCAGCCGGCCACGCCATCTTGGCCGCCTCTAATGCCCCCAATCCTTTACTGCCAGAACCCCTTCACCCTGCAGCCTCTCCTGCCGCCACCCGTTGCTTGTTTTCCCATGAATATACAACCTACCCTCCAGCGCCCCCTACCGTGGTACCCCCTCAATCCCGAGGAGGTCAAGCGCCTCCGCAAAGCAGTAAAAGAGGATGGCTTTGGTAGTCTTATGCCAGCCACCTCTGGAGGAAGTATCACAACAACTATGCACCCCTCATGACTGGACCTCCCTAGCCCAGCCATTCTCACCCCCGGCCAATACATCGATTGGAGAGCGCATTTTCATTCAGAAACAGAAAAACAGGCTCTCTCCGGCCAGGCATTCGTGTTAACCTCCCGGCAGACGCCTACACCAGAACGGGCTTATATTCTCTCCCCGCGCAATATGCGCAAGCCCCTCCAGGCTTTTGGCTTCAGCTACGAGAGGTAGCTCTGCGAGCCTTCCGTTTGTGCTCAGCCGCCAAACCAGAAAAATTTACAAAACTCACTCAGAGCCGCGACGAAGATTTCGCCTCGTTTGTCTCGCGAGTCGCAGAGACTGCGAGCGAAAAGTAATTGGGGAGCAAGCCCAGGCCGCCCTTGCTAAAGAACTCATTTTTGAAGGGGCCAGCCTTGCCTGTAAACAGGCAATTTTGCCCATAAAAGAGAAAAATGTGCATGATTGGGTCCTCACATGCAGCAACATTGATTCTAATGCTTCCACTCTAGCACAAGCATCGCCACGGCCATGTCACTTACCTCCGGCTGCTTTAAATGTGGCAAAACCGTCATTTTGCCAGAGAATGCCCAAAAGCAGAACCCCCCCCCCAAGCCAAAGTCCAAACCCCCTACGCCCTGCCCTCGCTGTAACAAGGGCTATCACTGGGCCCGGGACTGCCGCTCTTCTGGCAGGGCACAGCCTTTAAACTTGAAGGGGGGCATGTCTCAGCCCCGCCCCCAAGAGACACAAACCCGGATCAGAACCGGCCCCAAGCCATAATGTGGACAATCCCTATAACACCCAACAAGCCTACCCGAAATAAAATAAATAATCGCTGGTACACAGGCACCGTTGACTCTGGGGCAGAAGTCTCATGTCTGCTTGCCCGCTTTATAACCCAATGGAAAACAGAGGAGGGACCCTCCGTCATCGGAGCCACGGGCTCCGCTCCCTCCCTGCGCGCTGCTCCTCCCATTTAATGGGAGGATATTGAAGGCTGCTCCGGTACTTTCCGACCTCTCTTCCTAAACACCATTGACCAAATCTTATGGGGGCAAGACATTCTAGCAGCCTCGGGGGCATACATTACCATGCAGCCCCCACTTACCACCGCCATGTCGCTCGCTCCACTGTCTTAAGTGTGGCAAGACTGGCCACTCTGCAAAGGAGTGTTTCCTAACCACCATTGGCCAAGCCCTTTGGGGACGAGCCATTCCCACAGCCGGGGGCTAGTGTTACCACGCAGCCCCCCCAATGATTTACACCACTGCTCGCATAACACCTCCTGCACCCATTCCTCTGCAGTGGGACACAGAGGAGCTTATCTGGGTGGAGCAGTGGCCCTTACCTCCCCATAAACTTACTGTCCTTAAAACCCTTGTATCGGAGCAAGTGGAAGCTGGTCATATTGAACCCTCCACTAGCCCATACAACTCACCAGTTTTCATTTGCAAAAAAGCCTCAGGCAAATTCAGACTTCTCCATGACCTGCGGGAAATTAACAAGCACATTCTGCCTATGGGCTCCCCGCAGCCTGGATTACCGCACCCAGTGGCCATACCTTCTCACCTGCACATAACCACTATAGACATTAAAGACTGTTTCTTCTCAATTCCGCTGCATAGCGAGACAGGCCCCGATTCGCGTTCACGGTCCCTGTCACTAACCATGCAGGCTGCCGAGCGATACCAGTGGAAAGTTCTTCCTCAAGGCATGCACAATAGCCCGGCCATTTGCCAAAACTTCGTCAACCAGCAATTATCCCCTTGCGGGACAGGGCCCACATAATTCACTACATGGACGATATCCTCATAGCCACAGAGGACCTTAACGATCTAAAAACCGTCCTTAACCTGCTTATAACCAATCTCTCTGCACTAGGCTTAAAAATCCAGCAGATAAAATCCAACTTAGCCTCCCTTTTCGTTTCTGGGCTTCACCATCAACAAGCATATACAACCAATAGCCCCAAAATTAGCCCTCCCCGAGCGGGTCTCCCTTACGGAGCTCCAGCGACTCTGGGTCAAATTAATTGGCTCCGATCAGCCTTACCAATCACTACAGCTGATCTTCAGCCCCTTTTTAAACTTCTCAAGTCTGCGAGCCGCCCCCATCAGCTAGGGCGATCCGTCAGCTCACAACCGGAGCTAAAATGGCTATTCAAACTGTCAACGAAGCGCTCAATACTTGTTGCCTCAACAGATTTAATCCTGACTGCCCCCTAGAGGCCTTAATTTTAAACACCTATCTCACTCCTACAGGAGTGCTTTGGCAGGAAGGCCCCCTGCTGTGGGCTCATCCAGCTAAAAGCAAGCTCAGAAAAATCTGCCCGGTGATCCAAATGTGGATCAACCTGGCTACAGACAGTCACACTTGCCCTTCAGACTTTCGGGGTCCAACCCAACACCATCATTTGGCCACTAAATGCTAAACAAACTGACCTTTTAATCCAAAACAACACCAACATGCAAATACTCCTAGAAGCATTTTCAGGTAACTTTGACAACCACTACCCCAGCCACCGCCTTTTGCAAGGCATCTTACACCTGCCTTTCCAAAATCCCTCTCATCCATTCCCTTCATTATCTCCCTTCCCAAACTCGACCACAGTATTTACAGATGCATCAAAAACCAAATTTCCTCTCGTAGCCTTTCATCCCAGACAAAACAAACCTGACCATTTCACCCATATCAACCAGCATTCAGTCCAAGTTGGCGAAATCCTCACTGTAACACAAGCACTCAGTCTATACTGACACCAGCCATTAAACATCTTCACTGACAGCTTATATACTTTCCAAGTTTGTCGCGTGCTCGCCCTCGTGACCTTCTTTCCAGACTCTACACCCATTGATGATGCTCTAATCGACCTTAAACTCCTCCTAGAGCGCCGGCAGACACCTTGGTTCATTGCACACATTCGCAGCCACTCCGGCCTTCCCCGGGCCGCTTGCAGCTGGCAATGAAGCAGCTGATAGAGCAGTCTCTATCTCAGCTATCGACACACTCGGTGACTCCATTAATACAGCCAAATTACTCCACTCCAGATTTCACTTTTCAGCCAACTCCTTACACCATCTTTGTGGCCTGCCCAAGGAAACCTGTAAACACATAGTTCACAGCTGCGCAACGTGCATGCCTTTTGCCCCGCTTGGGCCCCTGCAGCTGCAAGGGGTCAACCCCCGTGGCCTTAAGCCCAATGTTAGATGGCAAATGGATGTCACCCACATCTCCTCGTTCGGGCGTCTTAAATATCTGCATGTCATTATAGACACTTACTCAAGCATGTGCTATGCTGTTCCCCTACTGGGGGAGGCCACCAAACACTACATTAAAGCACTCCGCCAGGGTATCCTCTTTATGGGAGTTCCCTGGGACCTTAAAACAGACAATGGCCCTGCCTACCGCAGCGCCTCCTTTGCAGCCTTCCTGCACCTCTATAACATCACTCACCACTTTGGAATCCCTTAGAACCCACAAGGGCAAGCCATTGTGGAATCTTTGCATCGCAGGCTAAAAATTCAAATAGAAAAAGAGAAAACTAATCTCCCTCAGGCCTCACCAGGCGGCCTCGTCACAGCCGCCCTCATACACCTCAACCTACTCACATTTAATAAAGAGGGCCTATCTCCCCTACATAAACACTGGGGACCCTCTCACAGGCCCATGCCGGCCCCATTGGTCCGTTGGCGCGACCCAGCCACCAACACATGGCAAGGGCCAGCCCCTCTCCTCACCCAGGGGCGCGGTTTTGCTTGTGTCTTTCCAGAAAATGGATCGCAACCAATCTGGATCCCCAGAAGGAACGTCAAACCCGTCACGGCAACTGAACAGGCGCCAAGGCCGCAGGCTGAGAAATCTCATCTACCAAACCACCCAGATGGTCCTGGAAGACCGCCCTCAGCGGGACCCGCTTCCTGAGCAAATCATGTGGTTGTATACGAGAGCTCGTCATTCCTGCTCTCAGCCCACTCCAACCCTCACCCAAATCCTCTTAATTATGCTAACACTTGCTTCCACAGGCTCTACCATGGAGTTATGGGCCGCTGTACTAAACCCTCTGGGTGTCCTGTTCCTCACACCCGACAGCCCTTTTTTTCCTCAACTGCAGCACTTCTCATGTGATCTCCAGCTCCCCTGTAACCCTCTTCACATAACAAGTGAAAGCCCACTCAACATCTCCATTAATCCACCCCGCTCAGCATTCCTTTTTATTAGCAACAAAACATCTAATCCAGGCCAATTCCCCTGCAAATCAAATTCCATTTGCCCTCCAACCTTTCCAAACCGCTTCCCCCTGCTTTGCAATAATGGGTTGGAACTCTTCGTACAAGCCTTTTCTAGTGAAAACTTCATAGAAAAATTCATAAAAAACGCACTCCCCAACCCGAAACAAATGTCTGCATACTTCCTACGCTCTGCATGGTGGCCAATTCCCCCTAAGCCTCAGGCAGACGTCACCTCCACCCACACAACTCCTCCGGGTTGGCCTTGTTCTAGCCCACATTCAAACAAAATGCATCTTCCGTGCTCTCTGCCACTCAACAAATTTACCTGGCTTAAGTGCCATCGCCCTGAACCGCTTATGGTCACACCCTCCTACGCACTTTACTCCCCAAGCCTACCCATGGCTGCCCCTAATATCAGCTTTACCACTGTTAAAACTAATGTCAGCATCCCATTTCCTCTCCCTACTAACTCCAGGGACGTTTCCTTAGACCCCGTATACGGCGTACCCATTTTTTCCTCCCTTTATGCTTGTGGCAAATATGCATGCCTCGACCTCCGCCCCCTCACCTGTGTCCAAAACTGTCAGCTCTGCAACGGAACCACCATATATGATACGACACACCGGCACGAGCCTAACTATACAAGCTGCATCAACATTACCACCTATGTTTTCGTGAGCCCCCCCTTCTTTTTCTTTCTGTGCCCTGAAGCCCACCCTCATCAAAATGCGTACTGGCTAACTATTGGAACACTTCTTACCCTTATGCCTTTATCGTCCTACAGCCTCGGTTACTATGGATTCCGGTCAATGCCACCACCTGGGTAGCCCCCCAACTCCCTTACACTCTAGGCACTGAAAGCCTGTCCGACCTGAGTCGTTTGAAACGGGACTTCGGTATCTCTGCCGCCATCGCCGCCATAGCGGCCAGCACTGTCGCCGCTGTGGCCCTCACCCAAACTTCCACCACCGCTGACACCCTCTACAACGTCACCAAAACTGCATCACTCGTCCTCGGCTCCCAGAACGAAATCAACCATCTCCTCCACAGCACTGTCTTCAACCTACAATCACAAATTGACCTCTTAGCCCTCGATATCGCAAACCTCTTTGAACTCGCTTCCTCCTCGTGCGATGGACGTTACCCCTTCTCCCAAATCTGTGTTACCCCTGTTCCCGTAAATCATTCCCTTCCGCGCCTCTCCCTGCGAGATTGGATCTTTACCGCCTACAACGATTCCTACTGGAATCAAACCCACAAACTTCAGGCTCACATCCTCTCTTTACAAGCAACAATAATCCCAAAAATCAACGCTTCTATTCTCTCCAAGCTCACGCACAAGTTCGCCTCCCTCTTCCAACCCTCTAACCTAATATTCTATGGAATTCTCTTACTTATCCTAATTATCATATTCCTAGCCATCAAATGCGTCTGCAAACAACTCTCTCATTATAAACAACAAAATAAACTTCTCGCCCTTGCTGCTCTAGAACTCCAAAACCCTTTTTCTGAGGCTGGTCATCGCCAACAGGCACAGGTAAGGTTAGCAAGTGTTGCCCACTCAAAGGACTGATCACCCTCAGGGGGCGTGGCCGCGAGTGAGGAGCCACATTGTCCTTGCAGGCCCCCTGGGAGCCTACTAACCACCTAAGCTTTTAAACGTTCCAACTCACCTTCTCCTCTCCTTATTTCTCTTAATTTCCTCCTCTTCAAATTAAAGAAAAAGGGGGAATTGCAGTATACTTTCAAACCAGGCCCCTCCTCAACCACACCTTACCCAGCAACTGATAGCATCATCCTATACTCCAATCACAGCACCTTCTTTACTGGCCACCTTTTTTCAACCCTCTACCTGGCTACTAAACACCTCACGCACTTATCTCTCTCTCCCATTGGCTCTAACCCCCCCATCCTCCACTTCTCCTCTGTCCCAAGCCATACTTAGACATAATGTCTCCTTCCACCAATCCGCTAAGCCCACGGCCACCCTTTCCTGAGATCATCCCCCTCTCCACCACTTCTATATAAGCAAATGTACTTCCCTTAATAAAGGTTCTTATGCACAGTCCTGCTAACTCCACTTGGTCCCGCGGTTTGATTTCCATCCCGCGTGCACACGTTCCTGCCCTGTCGAGCCCCCAGAGGCGTAGGCCAACACTTCCCCCGACTGCTGGCCGCAGAAGAACCCCCATCGAGGAAGGCTTAGCAAACCTCCCTCCCCGCAGTGTTTAAAAATTTAGAAAGACTGAAATTATTTCTCTGATTAAAATGGGGTGAAACAGGAAATCAATAACCACTAAAGAAGCAGAACTTTCACAAATACATGAGATTAAATAATGTACATTTAATTAATTAGTGGGTCAAAGAAGAAAACACTAGAGAAATTGACAAGTACCTGGAGATGAATGTAAATAGAATACAACAGAAAAGAACATATGGGACATGGCAAATGTACTGCTGAGAGGCAAACTGTTTGCACTAAATGCCCATATTTAAAAAGAAAGAGGGAATTCAATGGCCTAACGGCTCAACTGGAGGAACTGGAGAAAGAACAGCAAAGCAACCCCCAAACACATAGAGGAATAGAAGTAACAAAGATTGAAGAAGAATTAAATGAATTGGAGAGAGAAAAAACAAAATACAAAGAATCAATGAAACCAAAAATTGGTTCTTTGAGAAAATCAATAAAATCAATGGGCCCTTAGCTAGGCTGACAAAGAAAAAAAGGGGGAGGCAAATAAACAAAATCAGAGATAATGTAGGGTTTTTACAATGGACCCTGAAGAAGAAAAACAAAAATCATGAGGATACTATGAACAAATAGCCAACAAATTAGACAACTTAGAACAAATGATTAAATTCCTAGATGCACATGAACAAGTTACAGTGATTGAGAAAAAATAGCAGATATCAACAAGCAAACCACAATTAAAGAGATTAAATCAGGACTTCCGGAGAAGATGGCAGCTTAGTAAGACACCGGATCTTAGTTTCTCCTCCAGGACAGCTACTAGGGGAGTAGAAACAATACAGAACAGCTCCCAAAGCCATGACAGAGATAAAAAAAGACAGTGTACCTCATCCTGGAATGGCTGGCTGGCTGAGAGAACCTGCTCTGGTGAGATCGCTGAGGGGCGCGGGCTTCACCGGGCGGGCTGCAAGCGGCCGGAGTCACTCCCTTCCCCCTCCCTGGGCCGGCTGGGAGAATTGGACAGGCGGTCCCCTCAAACTGCGGCGGCTGGCGCCCACACCACGCGCGGCCCCCTGGACCAACTGAGAGAATTGGATCGGAAATGCCCAGGCCGCGGAGAACGGTGATGTGGGGGCAATTCCAAACCCGTGACTCCCCGGGAACGTGCACGCTCCCAGGTGGGCTCCTGCGGCTGGCGCCCTACCACCAAGCTTGGCACCCCAGGCTGACTAGGAAATTCGGATGGGTGTTTTCCCGGGCTGCGGCAGCCGGCAAACCTCCCCGCGTTCAGACCCTGGGCAGACTGGCACTCTTCCAAGCCGCTTCGGCTAGCGAACCTCCCGGACAGAGAGAGTTTTCCAAAGTTAAAGGACCCACAGCACCTTTTACTGGTGGGATCCGCAGACAAACGTGTGCCACGAGCGCCACCTACTGGGCAGGATAAGAAAAACAGAACCCAGAGATTACACAGAAAAATCTTACAACCTTGTTGGGTCCAACACCCAGGGAAATCTGACTAAATGCCCAGACGCCAGCAGCAGAAGATAACTGTCCATGCTCAGAAGATTGAGAATATGGCCCAGTCAAATGAACAAACCAATAGTTCAAATGAGATACAAGAGCTGAGACAACTAATGCTGAATATACGAACAGAAATGGAAAACCTCTTCAAAAATGAAATTGAAAAATTGAGGGAGGACATGAAGAGGACATGGGCTGAATATAAAGAAGAAATAGAAGAACTGAAAAAAAAATCACAGAACATATGGAAGTGAAGGATAAAGTAGAAAAGATGGAAAAAACAATGGATACCTGCAATGATAGATTTAAAGAGACAGAAGATAGAATTAGTGATTTGGAGGATGGAACATCTGAATTCCAAAAAGAAATAGAAACTATCAGGAAAAGAATGGAAAAATTTGAACAGGGTATCAGGGAACTCAAGGACAATATGAATCGTACAAATATACGTGTTGTGGGTGTCCCAGAAGGAGAAGAGAAGGGAAAAGGGGGAGAAAAACTAATGGAAGAAATTATCATTGAAAATTTCCCAACTCTTATGAAAGACCTAAAATTACAGATCCAAGAAGTGCAGCATACCCCAAAGAGATTAGACCCAAATAGGCATTCTCCAAGACACTTACTAGTTAGAATGTCAGAGGTCAAAGAGAAAGAAAGGATCTTGAAAGCAGCAAGAGAAAAACAATCCATCACATGCAAGGGAAACCCAATAAGACTATGTGTAGAATTCTCAGCAGAAACCATGGAAGCTAGAAGACAGTGGGATGATATATTTAAAATACTAAAAGAGAAAAACTGCCAACCAAGACTCCTATATCCAGCAAAATTGTCCTTCAAAAATGAGGGAGAAATTAAAACATTCTCAGACAAAGGGTCACTGAGAGAATTTGTGACCAAGAGACCAGCTCTGCAAGAAATACTAAAGGGAGCACTAGAGTCAGATACAAAAAGACAGAAGAGAGAGGTATGGAGAAGAGTGTGGAAAGAAGGAAAATCAGATATGATATATATAATAAAAAAGGCAAAATGTTAGAGGGAAATATTATTCAAACAGTAATAACACTAAATGTCAATGGACTGAATTCCCCAATCAAAAGACATAGATTGGCAGAATGGATTTAAAAACAGGATCCTTCTATATGCTGTCTACAGGAAACACATCTTAGACCCAAAGATAAACATAGGTTGAAAGCGAAAGGTTGGGAAAAGTTATTTCATGCAAATAACAACCAGAAAAGAGCAGGAGTGGCTACACTAATATCCACCAAATTAGACTTCAAATGTAAAGCAGTTAAAAGAGACAAAGAAGGACACTATATACTAATAAAAGGAACAATTAAGCAAGAAGACATAACAATCATAAATATTTATGCACCAGACCAGAATGCCCCAAAATACATGAGGAATACACTGCAAACACTGAAAAGGGAAATAGACTCATATACCATAATACTTGGAGACTTCAATTCCCCACTCTCATCAATGGACAGAACATCTAGACAGAGGATCAATAAAGAAATAGAGAATCTGAATATTACTATAAGTGAGCTAGACTTAACAGACATATACAGGACATTACATCGCACAACAGCAGGATACACCTTTTTCTCAAGTGCTCATGGATCATTCTCAAAGATAGACCATATGCTGGGTCACAAAGCAAGTCTTAACAAATTTAAAAAGATTGAAATCATACACAACACTTTCTCAGATCATAAAGATATGAAGTTGGAAATCAATAACAGGTGGAGTGCCAGAAAATTCACAAATGCGTGGAGGCTCAACAACACACTCCTAAACAACGACTGGGTCAAAGAAGAAATTCCTAGAGAAATTAGCAAATACCTCGAGGCGAATGAAAATGAAAACACAACATATCAAAACTTATGGGATGCAGCAAAGGTAGTGATAAGAGGGAAATTTATTGCCCTAAATGCCGATATCAGAAAAGAAGAAAAGGCAAAACTTCAGGAATTAACTATCCATTTGGAAGAACTGGAGAAAGAACAGCAAGCTAACCCCAAAGCAAGCAAAAGGAAAGAAATAACAAAGATTAGAGCAGAAATAAATGAAATTGAAAACATGAAAACAATAGAGAGAATCAATAAGGCCAGAAGTTGGTTCTATGAGAAAATCAATAAGATTGATGGGCCCTTAGCAAGATTGACAAAAAGAAGAAGAGAGAGGATGCAACTAAATAAGATCAGAAATGGAAGAGGAGACATAACCACTGACCTCACAGAAATAAAGGAGGTAATAACAGGATACTATGAACAACTTTGTGCTAATAAATACAACAATTTAGAGGAAATGGACGGGTTCCTGGAAAGACATGAACAACCAACTTTGACTCAAGAAGACATAGATGACCTCAACAAAGCAATCACAAGTAAAGAAACTGAATCAGTCATTCAAAAGCTTCCTAAAAAGAAAAGTCCAGGACCAGACGGCTTCAGATCTGAATTCTATCAAACATTCCAGAAAGAATTAGTACCAACTCTCCTCAAACTCTTCAAATAATCGAAGCGGAGGGAAAACTACCTAATTCATTCTATGAAGCCAACATCACCCTCATACCAAAACCAGGCAAAGATATTACAAAAAAAGAAAGCCACAGCCCAATCTCTCTAATGAATATAGATGCAAAAATCCTCAATAAAGTTCTAGCAAATCGTATCCAACAACACATTAAAAGAATTATAAATCATGACCAAGTAGGATTCATCCCAGGTATGCAAGGATGGTTCAACATAAGAAAATCAATTAATGTAATACACCATATCAACAAATCAAAGCAGAAAAATCACATGATCATCTCAATTGATGCAGAGAAGGCATTTGACAAGATTCAACATCCTTTCCTGTTGAAAACACTTCAAAGGATAGGAATACAAGGGAACTTCCTTAAAATGATAGAGGGAATATATGAAAAACCCACAGCTAATATCATCCTCAATGGGGAAAAATTGAAAACTTTCCCCCTAAGATCAGGAGCAAGACAAGGATGTCCACTATCACCACTATTATTCAACATTGTGTTGGAGGTTCTAGCGAGAGCAATTAGACAAGAAAAAGAAATACAAGGCATCAAAATTGGAAAGGAAGAAGTAAAACTATCACTGTTTGCAGATGATATGATACTATACGTTGAAAACCCAGAAAAATCCACAACAAAACTACTGGAGCTAATAAATGAGTACAGCAAAGTAGCAGGTTACAAGATCAACATTCAAAAATCTGTAGCATTTCTATACACTAGTAATGAACAAGCTGAGGGGGAAATCAAGAAACGAATCCCATTTACAATTGCAACTAAAAGAATAAAATACCTAGGAATAAATTTCACTAAAGAGATAAAAAACCTATATAAAGAAAACTACAAAAAACTGTTAAAAGAAATCACAGAAGACCTAAATAGATGGAAGGGCATACTGTGTTCATGGATTGGAAGACTAAATATATTTAAGATGTCAATCCTACCTAAATTGATTTACAGATTCAATGCAATACCAATCAAAATCCCAACAACTTATTTTTCAGAAATAGAAAAACCAATAAGCAAATTTATCTGGAAGGGCAGGGTGCCCCGAATTGCTAAAAACTTCTTGAGGAAAAAAAACAAAGCTGGAGGTCTCGCGCTGCCTGACTTTAAGGCATATTATGAAGCCACAGTGGTCAAAACAGCATGGTATTGGCATAAAGATAGATATATCGACCAATGGAATCAAATAGAGTGCTCAGATATAGACCCTCTCATCTATGGACATTTGATCTTTGGTAAGGCAGTCAAGCCAACTCACCTGGGACAGAACAGTCTCTTCAACAAATGGTGCCCAGAGAACTGGATATCCATATGCAAAAGAATGAAAGAAGACCCATCTCTCACACCCTACACAAAAGTTAACTCAAAATGGATCAAAGATCTAAACATTAGGTCTAAGACCATAAAACAGTTAGAGGAAAATGCAGGGAGATATTATGAATCTTAAAATTGGAGGCAGTTTTATGGACCTTACACCTAAAGCAAGAGCACTGAAGAAGGAAATAAATAAATGGGAACTCCTCAAGATTAAACACTTTTGTGCATCAAAGAACTTCATCAAGAAAGTAGAAAGACAGCCTACACAATGGGAGACAGTATTTGGAAATTATATATCAGATAAAGTTCTAGTATCCAGAATTTAACGTGTCCTGATTTTAATGCTTATTATCAAGACACAAGGGTCAAATCAGCATGGTACTGGCATAAAGGTAGAAATATTGGCAAATGGAAAATAATTGAGAGTGTAGAAAAAGATCACCAAATTTATGGTTAGCTACTCTTGAACAATGTACCCAGATCCACTTAACTGGGACAGAATATTATTTTCAATAAATTGGTGTAGAATAACTGGATATCAATAGTCAAAAGAGTGAAGGAGAACCTTACTTTACAGTCTTTAGAAAAGTAAACTCAGGGTGGTGTGATGGTGGCTCAGTGGCAGAATGCCTGCGAGCCATGCCAGAGGCCCAGATTCAATTCCCAGTGCCTGCCCATGCAAAATAATAAAAAAAGAGAGAGAGAAAGAAAAAGAAACAGTTAATTCAAAGCGGATGAAAGATATAAATATAAGAGCCAATACCATAAAACTCCTAGAAGAAAATAAATGGAAACATCTTCAAGACCCTGTAAGAGGAGATAGCTTCCAAAACTTTACACCCAAAGTGCAAAGAAAGAAAATAAATGTAAATGGGAACATCAAAATCAAATGCTTTGTACCTCAAAAGTTTTTGCCTAAAAGTTCAAGAGGCTGCCAACACCATGGGATAAAATATTTGGAAATCATGAATACTGTGATGGTTTGATATTCTGCATACATAAAGAAATCATACAATTCAACACAACAAACAACCCAATTGTGCTCGTTTGAAAGGATGCACGTCCCCTAGAAAAACCATGTTTAATCTAAATTCCATTTCATAAAAGCAGAATGACCTCTATTCAATACTATATGTTTTCACCTGTAGTCATCTCCCTGGAGAGGTGATTTAGTCAAGAGTGGTTGTGAAGCTGGATTAGGTGATGACATGTCTCCACCCACTTGGGTGGATCTTTATAATTTTCTGGAGTCCTACAAAAGAGGAAACATTTTGGAGAATGAAAGCAAATTCAGAGAGAGCAGAGCAGAATGACATAACCATAAGAAGCAGAGTCCACCAGCCAGCGACCTTTGGAGATGAAGAAGGAAAATGTCTCCAAGGGAGCTTCATGAAACAGGAAGCCAGGAGAAGAAGGTTGCAGATGGTACTGTGCTCATCAAGTGCCTTTCCAGATGAGAGAGAAACTCTGAGTGTGCTCACCATGCGTCTTCTCACTTGAGAGATAAACCCTGAACTTCATAAGCCTTCTTGAACCAAGGTATCATTCCCTGGATACCTTAGATTGGACATTTCTATAGACTTGTTTTAATTGGGACATTTTCTTGGCCTTGAAAGTGTAAACTAGCAGCTTATTAAATTCCCCTTTCTAAAAGCCACTCTGTTTTTTGTATATTGCATTCTGGCAGCTAGCAAACTAGAACACCAATTATAAAATAAGCTAAGGATATGAGCTGAAATGTTTTCCAAAAAGAAAATACACATGGCATAATACCCGTGGAGAGATTCTCATTTTCTTTAGCTATAAGGGAAATGCAGATCAAAACTACAATACGATTCCACCTCATCCCTATAGGGATAGCTGGCAGTAAAGAAACAAAGAAGTACAAGTGTTTGAGAAGATGTGGAGAAATTGGAACACTTATGCACTGCTGATAGGAATGTATAATTATACAGGCAATATGGAAGACAGTTTGGTGGACCCTTAGAAAACTAAATATCAAGTTTCCCTATGACTTTGCAATACCACTACTTGGTATACACCCAAAAGAGACAAAAACAATGAGAAAGGCAAATATTTGAATACTTTTGTTCATGGAAGCATAATTCACAATAGCAAAAAGTTGGAAACAATTCAAGTAAGATGAAATGAGGTCCTGAATCATATGACAACATGGATGAACCTTCAGGACATAGAGCTGAGTGAAATAAGTCAAACACCAAAGGCTAGATACTGTATGATTTTTTTATTATGACCATGGTAAATGTAAACTCAGAGGATTATAGAGCTACATAGAAACCAGGGATAGATGAATGGTTAGCTAGAGATGTTGAACTTAAATGTAAGGAAATACATAGAAGTGAAAGCAGTTTATTAGGGGGTCTGTTAGTATCGTTGCAATATTGAATGTGAATATGATTGAAAGGGTTTTATAATGCCATGTAGATCATTAATTAACACTAAAAATATAAATTCTTGAATGAACTGCTTGAAGGGATTGAATATGGTACAAAGAGTAAAAATGTATAGATAGATGTAGTTGGAAAACTACTATTGCATGCTATGTTCTATATTTCATAGGAAGATATCAACAGTACAACAGCAATACCACGGGTAAATAAGTAGGGGTGAAGGACAAAATATAGGGGAGGTTTTTTATTTTATATTAGGTGAATGTGTGTTTTTCTCTTTGTATCTTTCAAATTTGTTCAAAACTTGAGAGTGCTGATGATTGTACAACTAAGTGAGGATAATGTCAGACATGGATTGTTGGCAATGTACATAACACATGATGTCCAATAGATGGAAGTTACGTTGACTGAGAAGTAGAATGGGGAACTGTGGTGTATACATATGATCAAATTACAGAAAGGAAGAAAGTTGTGAAGTATGCAACCATGTGAATGAACTGGGGGACTATGTGAAACAAAATAAGCCAGAAACAAAAGGACGAATATTGTATGGTCTCTATTAGGAAATACTTATAAGAAATTGGGACATAGATTGTGGGCCTTTATATCAGTTACATCTAGTCCAGAGCTAAAATTGTTGTTTTTACATTTTGAGATATTGTGCTCTATATGTATGACCTGGTATTTGCATGGAGCTTTGGGTTGCTTGTGGTTTGGGTGTAAATTTTATGAAGTTACCTCCTATTTCTAAGTTTTGAATAACTTTCCTTTTATTTTCTACTAGGAGTGTGTGACATCTGGGACTCAGAGTAGGAGTTCTGCATCTTTGAAAGTCAGCATTACCACATACAACAATTATTAAAGAACAAAAAAAAAGGGATCAGCATTCAGCTAGAGATAAGAACAAAGTCAGTTTGATAGGGACTGAGGTAAGTCAGAATACAGGGTTAAGTAGGACACTGTCATATTTTAGAACTTCACTTACTGTATGAGATTAAAGTTAGAGAAGTTTCTCTTGTGCAAAATCTAAATTTTCTGTAGCACATAATCTAACTCAATCTATCTGGATAGATCATTTAAAGAATCCAAACACATGGAGACCAGAATGGGAATAAGGGTTGGTAATTCTGTACAGCTTAACATAATATCTGTATGTATCCAAGACTATATTGAACAGATCATTTAAAAGCATTGGGAAAGTCCCTTGAGGGATGGGAGAAAAAAATATGGAACTGTTAAAGTTTTTATGAGGGAAACACCTGATTCTGTCTCAAATAATAGGGACCACCAAGTCAAAAGGTGATGTGCTTGGTCTTGAGCCTTGTTCTTCTGAAACCTATTTATGTAGCAGAGAACTTGAGCCTAACTATAGTTGTACTGAAGAGTTTTTTCCAGTTGGCCTCTTTTGTTGCTAAACTGTGGCCTCCTTCTCTCTAGGCTGAGCTCTGCAAGTAAAAATTTTACCCTTTCCCCACAAGGGACAAAACATCCAGGGGTGAAATTCTGCCTGACAACAAAGAACATGAATCCCAGGATAAGCCTGGCCCTGGAACTATTGGATCAACAATATCTTCTTGATGAAAAGGGGGAAAATAATTACAACAAAATACTGTATCAATGGTTAAGGGTGTTCAACAGAATCGAAAGATTATTCTGGAGGCCACTCTTATGCAAGCCTCAGCTAGATATTGCTACTTACCATGGTTTGTCACATCCCAGCCAAAACTATTTCTGTCAATGCTAAAGAACATCTGAGGCTCTATCTGAGATTCTATAAATTCTTCATGCACTATGATTACTTTCCAGAGTCCTACAAATTCCAAAGGAGTTCCTAGGCCAGATGCTTCTTTGATTCCAGAGTGGCCAGTCTTTCTGAGGAGGTCAACAAGTTGCATTCAACTATACAATGTTGTCAACAGTTCTTCCCAACATGAAAACATTAGAATGGGCATTTCCTAAATACCCCTAAATTAGGGAGGAGGATGAAATGAGAAGGAGGAGTTATAACAGAGAAAACACAATTAATAAATGAGTATGACTGTGGAATCATTATACTGGTATTTCTTTTACTCTCCAGTATCTTGGAGCAACTAGTAGGTAAAACCTAAAATTGTGGAACTGTGACCCATACCAATCTATGGAATATATTCTATACCTACTTGTTTCAATGTACTTTGAAATTTATTGCTTTTTGTATATGCTATATTTCACAATAAAAATTTTAAATATATATTTGCAAATTCCCTTTGAGTGACTGAGGAAAAACATGGAAATATTAAAGTTCACCCACCTGAGGAGGACCCAATATTCTCACAATCTCTGGGGACTGCCAATTTGATGGGGCATTCCCTTGATCTTCGAGCTTGGCCCTATGAAACTTATTTTTGCAAAGGAGAAGAAAAACCTTCTTATCATTATGCTAAATTTTCACCCCAGAGATCCTCATTTGTGGCCTCTCTCAAAACCAAATCCACAGTCTAGCTCACTGCCTTCACCCTTAAATGAGGTATAAATCTCCCAATGATGTAAATCTCCCTAGCAATGTGAACAAGAGTCCAGGAGATCAGCTTGACCTCAGCTTCATGAAAGTGTGAAATCTTTCTTGACCAAAAGGGGGAGGAGAAATGAAACCAAATAAAGTCTCAGTGGCTTGGAGATTTCGGCAGAAGCTATTCTTATGCAGTGTATAGTTATCCCTTTGCAGTTTTTCATGGATTTGAGTTGCTAGAGGGAAATCCCTGAAAGTGTTGAGCTGTAATAAATAGCTTTAATTTCTGAAGATGATTGCATAACTGTAGAATTTTAATATGTGATCATGTGATTGTGAAAACCTTGTGACTGAATCCCTTTATCTAGCACATTGACAGATAAGAAAAAGTGAGCAATAAACACTAAATAAACAATAGGGGATACCAGGTATTGTTTATTTTGAATGTTATTTTTTACTTTTATTTTCTTATGCAGTAATGAAAATGCTCAAAACTCAATTTTGAGGAATGCACAGATCTACATTAATACTGTGAATCCCTTGTTATACACTTTGTATGATTGTATGGTGTTTTACTTTGTTAAGTTGATGGAATGCAATAAACAAGAAATGGAATGGCTTTTACAAAGGAAATTGAATAAGAGGTTACTTCATTCAAGATAGGCTAATGCCATCCAGAACACCTCAGCTGGGAAGGCACATTACTGGTAACTGCTGATCTATTACTCATGTGTTCCACTGCTTCCAGCCTCTGTTTCCTGTGTGGGTTCCTCACTTGGTATCAGTGGTCCTTCACTTAGTTCCTTCAGAACTTTGTTCTGTGTTTTGGCTTCCTTAGTTCCTTGTAGGAAGGCACATCATTACATCAGCTTGGAACTGCATCTCCCTCCAAACATCTGGGTCTCATGTTGGCTCTGTTAGCTCTGAAGCAACTTTTCTCCAAGCATCTCATCTTCTCTGTGGTATCTATGGTACCACAGTATCTTTTAAAGTACTCCAGGAAATGTTCAGACCCACCACAAATGGGCAGACTCACATCTGCATCTAATCAAAATGTGACATGCAAAATTAGACATCACGTCTCCGTGGATATAGTCTAATAAAAACATTCTGCTCTAAAGTATTGAATTGGGATTAATAGAAATGTCTGCCCTCATAAGATTGGATCAAGATTAAAACATGCTTTATTCTGGGTTACAAAATAGCTTCAAACCAGCACACATGGTATGTGAATATAAAATGTATACCACAAAAATTGCATCATTAATTCATAAACTAGGGCAGTGTAATTGTATCTCAGTGGCAGAATTCTTGCTTGCCATGTCAGAGACCCAGGTTTGATTCCTGGTGCCTGCTCATGCACACACAAATATATATATATATTTGTGGGTGCATATATATATATAGTTTGTGTATATATATGTGTGTGTTTGTGTGTATGTATATATATATATATATATATATATATATATAAACTAAGCAATAACACATATTAAACAGACAAGGATTGATTCATTCTGTCTCACCATTTCCTGTTCTCAGGGCCTAACCAACAAAGGTAGCTATGAGGCAAGATTTGCTGCAGAAAGATGGAGGAGAGTGGCATTGGTTTAGAATACTCTCTACTGGGCATGGAGATTAGAAATTGTAGGTAATAAGGAAATGCTGCAGAAAAGGCCGTGCTTGCTCTGAAATAATTTCCCAATTCACAATTTTTTTCTAATATTAACTTTGCACTGGTAAGCATAGTGAACAAATCATTATTGAAATATAAATAGCCTTGGGATAGGACTAAAAATGAAGTCTACTTGACAAAATTTATAATTAAATAAAATGTGCATTAGAATTACAAAACAGTATTCCTGGGTTATGCTTGTTCAAAGTAGACAACTGTATATATTGCCTAAGGCTTGATAGCCTATATGATTTGCTGTTGTTCATAATCCTGGATATTATTAAGGCAAAGCGATTTTTAATCTCCAAAAGGAAGAATGTCATACATAGGCCACATGGTCCACTTCCTGCAGATAACTACCCTCCTTTTGAGAATCAGTTACAGCCTGTTACTGGGCCTTAGTAAGGACTGTGTGCTTAACATGATCATCAATTAACAATGAGACCTGAGGTGCCTATCATGATCTGGGTGTTGTCTGACCTACCAAGCCATAACATAAAGAGCAGCACTCCATCGTAACATGGAAATAGTACATGTGAAATAAGGCTTGAGGAGGTCCTAAAAGCACAAGTTAGTTACAGGAGGACATTGTCAAAATGCCATTGCCCCTACTCCTGCCACATTAATTCTCTTTCCCATCTCAGAGTTATGGCCTCTTGGGGACTTTCTTACAATTGCTTGACTTAAAAATCTTTAAAAAAAAAAAAAAGAAAACTTGGACCTGGTTTACAGATGTATTATATGCCCATAGTGCTGAAAATTGGACATCTTTAGCACTGCAGTACCTTGCTGGGATGTCCCTGAAGGACAGGGTTGAGTGGAAATCTCCTCTGTGTTTGGTACATCAAGCAGTGCACCTCATTTTCAGTTTTTGTGAAAGGAGAACTTGGGAGATGTGCTTGTGTACTAACTCACGGGCTCTTTCTATTGGTTTGGCTGGATTGTCAGGGACTTGGAAGGAGGATCATTGGGGATTTGATGACAAAGACATGTGAGGGAGTGATATGAGGATAGAACTTTCTGGGTGGACAAGAAATATGAAGATATTTTGTGTCCCTTGTGAATGTTCACCAGAGGGTCAAAGGAAGGTTTTAGTAATCAAGTGGTTAAAATAACCCATTATGTGGATACAAGTCATCCATTTTCCCCCATCACTCCTGTCATTGCTCAAAGGGCTCATGAGTAAAGTGGTCATGGTGTTGTGATGGAGGCTATGTGGGGGCTCAACTACATAGACTTCCCCTCACCAAGGAGAACCTGGCTACCACCACTGCTGAGTTCCCAGTCTGCTTGCAGCAGAGATCCACACTTAGTCCCTGATATAACACCATTTCCCTGAGGTGATCAGTCTGCTACCTGGTGGCAGGCTGATTATATTGGACCACTTCCATCATGAAAGGGACAGCAATTTGTTCTAACTGGAATAGACACATACTCTGGATATGGGACTGCCTTCCCTGCATACAATGTTTTTGCCAAAACCACCATCTGTCAACTTATGGAATGCTTTATTTGTTGTCATGTTATTCCATACAGCATTACTTGTGATCAAGGTACCCACCTCACAGCAAATGAAGTACAAGAATGGACACATGCTAATGGAAATCTGTGGTCATACAATGTTCTCCATCATCTAGAGGCAGCTGGGTTGATAGAATGTAGGCATGGTCTTCAAAGATTCAATTATAGCACTAACTATGTGCAAAAACCTTGCAAATCTGGGGCAGTGTTCTCTACAAGGCTGGGTATGCTCTGAATCAGCATTCACTACATTTTGTTTTTCCTCCATAACAAGGATTCACAGGCCCAGGAATCAGTGGGTGGGAACAGGAGTGGCACCACTCACTGTCACACATAGTGGGCCACTAGATAAATTTTTATTCCTTTCCCCCCAACATCAAGCTTTGCAGCTCTCCAAGTCTAGTTCCAAAAAGAGGAGTGTTACTACCAGGAGACACAACAATGATTACATTAAACTTGATTTTAAGACTCTCATCTGGACTCCCTTTGGCCTTCTCATTCCTCTGAATCCACAGAACAAGAAGTTTATTACTGTATTGTTTCAGGTGATTGATCTTATCCTGAGGAAATAGGGCTCAACTACACAAGGGAGGTAAATACACGTTTTCCTTGGATCAGGCAATCAGTTAGGTTACCTCTTTCATTATTAGCATGCCCTGTAATTGAAATCAGTGGAAAAATGCTAGAACCCAATCCAGGAATACCAACAGCCCAGAAACTTCAGGAATGAAAGTTTGGGTCACCACACCAGGTAAAGGACCATGGTCAGCTGAAGTGATTGCTGAGGGTAAAGGGAGAACGGTGTTTGTAGTAGAAGAAGTTAGTTATAAATATGAACCTCATCTATTGGTGTGACTAGTTACAGAAATGAGGACTGTAAATGGTATGAATATTTCTTCCTTGCTTTGTTGTATGTTTGCATTTGTACATAAGTCAAATATCTTTGTTTCCTTCTCTACTTTATCCCTTTGTCATATGACATAATTGCTTTGTTCTTGTTGTAGTATTGATGTTCTAGGAGTGAATGTTAGCCAAGAACGTGTGCCCTTCTCTGGAATGATGTATTTTCTTTCTGGTTGTACATGAGAGTTGGAACTGTTGGATGAAGAATATGTCTATTATTGTGTCCAATTCAGAACTTAAGTATGGTTTAAGGTGATGTGTGGTGTGTATAGCTGCCAAGTTAACCAATGTTGGATGGGTGTACTTAGTTCATGTGTCAATTTGATTAGGTGTTGGAGCAAAGTTGTCTGTTCAAACAAGTACTGAACTTTCCCTTAATGCAGAGACATTTTATGGCTGGTTAATAAGCCAGAAGGCTGGCTTATTGAATCATCAATCACTTGTTTACATCTATGGTTGATGGTATCTATGATTGAATGAAATAGTGTTTTCCACTATGAGAATGACCAATCAGCTAGAATTAACCCAATCATTTGAGGACATTTTATGGAGAAGTGTGGACTTCAGCATACATAGAGAAGAGAATTTTCATCTCCCCTTCACTTGGTCAGCCCCTTCTGGGGAGTTCATGGAGGACTTTCATTGGAGTTGCCAGTTCACTGCCTACCTAGGGAGTTTGGACTTTGGCATCCCTATAGTTACCTGAGGCACTTCTATAAAATGGTATATTTACAGATATCTCCTGTTGGTTCTGTTATCCTAGGGAACCCTGGCTAATATACTTTTGTTACTAAATTTATATGCATGAAATGCCATTTATATATTTAGAGATTGTATAAAATTCCTAAAGACTGAACAATGTTCTCTCTGTCCATTCTATATCCTGATACTGATCCGCATGAAGTTAAACAGTACAATGTTGTTAATCATGGTTTTATTTATTCTTAGAAAAAGGGTTTACATATTATTAACAGAAACAAGCAAATTTATTTGTTAGCTACACTACATTTTTTCTAATGCTTCTCTAAAAGTATACATGGTCAGTTACAAGTCAAAACTTCATGTTCATCATAAAAGCTCTTTAAAAGACAAGCAAAGTACGTGTATACATCATGTTCTTCATTCTACTTAACAAAACCCTGATAAATGGGTTAATATGAGACAAGACAAAACTTCTGTGATATTTTGTTTTTGATGATCCCAATATAAGCCAAC
Source organism: Tamandua tetradactyla (assembly GCF_023851605.1). Lineage (NCBI taxonomy): Eukaryota > Metazoa > Chordata > Mammalia > Pilosa > Myrmecophagidae > Tamandua > Tamandua tetradactyla. Next base: position 68,507 of record NW_027518274.1, read on the forward strand.
TCTCAAATTTTCTAAATTTCTGAAAGAGATTCATTTAAAAATACTAATGATAAAATTATGGCCTAGAATGTAATTGCATACTGCAAACACATTTATTCCTGAGATTTATTTGTTATTTCTAAATCCTGAGATGGTTTGCTATTTGTCTATAACCTGGTAGTTCACTGGAACTTTGGGTAGCTGTGTGGCACCTGAGACACAGTGTTACAATGCTCTAGCCCTGAAATCCAACACTACAACATACAGCAACTGTGAAAGAAGGTGAAAAGGAGATGTGACTTTAATTAGTGATGTGAATGAAGCGTATCATATTAGGACTAAAGTACACCAGAATGAAAGGTAAAGGATTATATTGAGACTATATAATAAGTTTAAGTTCTGTGTGAGACCAAAGAAGAGGTATGTATTTTGACCAAAATTTTAACTTACACTAGCACATAATCCAATTTAACCTGTCTTGTTAATTTATCTAAACAATTTAATTCAGCTTTCTTTGTCATAGAATCTAGAATAAGGCATGAGCTCTTGATATACTGTATACATTATTGTGATAACTGAGACAGTTTGGGCAGAAAATGAAGAAAGCATTGGCAAGTTCTTGAGGGACTAGAGAAAAAGCATGGAATTATTAAACATTTATGTGAAATGAAATATGAATGAAAAACACCTTGGGAATTCCACCTATTCCCTTAAGCAATAGAGGTTCTAATTTAATAAGTCAAACTCTCAATCTTGAGGCTTGCATTCATGGAACTTATTTATGTATTTGTGAAGCTAAGCTTATATTTACTTCGTGCCGTAGAACCTCTTTTGTGGTCCAGATGCGGTATCTAGCAAGTAAACTCACTACCTTTCTCCCCAACATGGGACATTACTTGCAGTGGTATAAGTCTCCCAGCAACATGTACTCCGAGGAATGAGCCCTGACATGATGGAATTGGCAATACTTTCTTGAACAAAATGGGGAAAGGAAATAAAGTTTCAATGGCTAAGAGACTTCAAATAGAGTTGAGAGATAATTCTCAGGGTTACTTTTATGCAAGTAACCAAGTAATTCAGCCAGATATTGCAAACTGCCACAGAATGCCAAGTCCCAACCACCAGTGTTACTGAAAACCCTAAAGAATGCAAAAGACTCTATTTAAGACTTTCTAAATGTTGTATTCATTAGGTTTATTTTTTGAGACTTAAACCTCTGATTGTCCCTATACCAGATAAGCCCTGAAACTGAGGTACCATTCTCTCTAATAATGGCATCCAGTTTAATTCCTCTACCCCATAATATCAATGCCTCTTTTCATCATTAAGAAGGTAGAAGGTTCATCTGCAAGATAACCTTCAAGATTGTGATAATGATCAAATGAGAGAGAGAAGCTGTATATGAGAAGTTAAAACTTAACAAATTATTATGATTTCCTAATCTACATATTTTGCTTTCTAGTATATTGTAATAGCCAGAGGTAAGTACCTGAAATTACTGACTAAAGATGCAGCTAACTTGATCTTTTATGATGTCTATGAGTATATTGCCTTTATCTTGTGGTTGGAAAAACTTTGTGAATGACACTCACTTGTACCCATTTATCCTTTTACAACATTATGGCCTTATGGTCACTAAATAATGTGCCTAAAGTTTACTACTGAGTCAGCCCCAGAACCAATCCACTCCAATTCTAAAACTATTTTGTTAGACAGAGCTGGATCTAAGCATTATTGCCCCCCCCCGACCAATGTGGTTTAAACTTTAAGCCACAAGTGACTGCTTTTCAGTTTGATAAGGCTGCTGGAATTCAACATATCAGAAATGGGTTAACTTTCAAAATGGGATATGTTAGTTTGCAAACTTACAGTCCTAAGACTATGAACATGTTCAAATTAAGGCATCCATAGTAAAATAGGTTCTCTGAAGAAAGGCCACTGGCATCTGTGGTTCCTCTGTCAGGTAGGAAGGCACATGACCAGTGTCTGCTGATCCTTCACTTCTGAGTTTCAGTGCTTTCAGCTCATCATTCAAGTTGCCTCCTCTCTCAGCTTCTGTGGGTAATTTCTTAGCATTCCCAGGATTTTTCTCTATAAGTTTCTCCTGGGGATTTTCCTGCCAGCTTTTGATAAAGTTCTCTGGATGTTGCTCTCTGAGCTATCTGAGCTTTTTTTCTGTCTTTTATCTACTCACAAAGACACCAATAAAAGGATTAAGTCCCACTGTGGTGGTTTGAAACTGTTAGTCACCACAGAAAATCCAATATTGTGAGTAAGACTTATGCTGAGTAGAACCATTTGCTTAGGTTGTTTCCATGGGGATGTGACCCTGCTTGTTTACTGCCCATTCAGTTTTACTTTACTGGAATCCTTTAAGAGATCTCACATACTGAGAGAAAGCCAGAACAGAAAATGCCCCAGGAAGAAGCAAGACAGACCCTCTGGAGCTGAAAGAGCTATTTGATATCAGAAGACAGGAGAGGATTGAAGACATGGCCATCCATGCACTTTCCCATATTATGGAAGAACCCCAGTGCCAGCTGCCATTATTCTGAGTAGATATCATTTTTTGGCTCCTTATTTTGGGTGTTTTCATGGCCTTAGAATTGTAACTTGTGACAGTAAATCCCGTTGTAAAAGATAACCCATTTCTGGTATATTGCACTCTAGCAGCTTTAGCAAACTATAACACCCACCTCGAAATGGTTGGGTCACATCTTATTTGAAATAAACTGATATAAATGTCCCACACAACAGTATGTCTCTACCTATGAGAATGGATGAAAAGAACATTGCATTCTCTGGGGTACAACTTCAAACCAGTACACTGAAGCATCTGGATCCCAAAAAGACATTTTATTTCCATATACAAACTACATTAATTTCACCACAATATCACAAAGCCTTAAATAATTTCATTAATTGTATTAAGCACAAAGACTAATAGACATCAGTTATAAGATGGACTGTACTGGTAAATAATTCTCCTCTGGCTATGGACATGTGATACTTAGAACAAATTATCGGCTTCTAATATACATAACATTTTGAAACACCTTTCATCATATTAAGACTTCCATTTTCTTACATATGTTCTGTGACTAAGCATGTAATCAGTCTGTTCTGGCTTAACAATTAGAGTATTTCTAACCTTCACATCTCAATCCATTGTGCCTGTTGTCCTAAAATCTGCCCATTTTCTGGATACTATAAATCTATCAGAGTTACTGTAGCTTTGGAAAGTGATTTTAGGCCAATAGGCCATCTGATCTCCTCCTTTGTGGTTAGTAATAAATCCTTTCTTTTTCTGAAATGGTAGTGTCTCAAGCATTGATCATTTGAGTGCATTTATCATAGAACCCACCATTGTTGATAAGTACAATTGTGATTCAGAAACTGAAAATTTTGTAAATACCTCTTTCTTCTACACATGCTTAATGATCAACAAATAGAAATGGGCAATTATTCATGCATATAACTTTGCAAACACTCATAAAGGTAACTTTGGTGTAATAGAAAATGTACTTGATCTTAAGATTCCTGGTTTCAAATTTTGGCCCTGAATCTGCCCAATTTCATGACCTTCAATAAAGTACTTACATATGAAGTACCTCTTTCTCTTCATCAAACAGATTGGATCAATAACACCAAATAATATGCATGAAGTCCTTAGCATATACTAGGGTTCAATAAACATCTTTATATATCACTACTGGTGGTATTACCACAGGGAAAGGTAAGAAGCCTTCTGAAGTTACCCAGATAAATGTGCACATTGCAGCCTCATTGTGCTGGATAGATATAGATGTTTCCCTTTGACACATGGGGAAATAAATGAAGCTTTCACTATTGAGAGAGCCACGGGGTATGAAAGATCAAATTGGACAGAAAGTCTTAAGAGGTCACAAGCTAAGAACTGGTTGAGGTTCACATGCCATTGGCTCATGTCCACAGAAATAGAACAAAGCACCTTCACCTAGCCAAGTTGACAACTGAATCTAACTACCATGCATCCACCCCTTGTCAACTTGGCAACTATGTGCTTCACCATAACTGATATTAAAGTGGTACAAATAGTCTTCTGGATGTGGACTTATGAATCTAAAAATGGATTATCTGGTGCCAATATGAAAAGGAGGAACAGTCACAGGATCCTTAGGTAGAAACTGGAAGGAAAACCTGCGGGGCAAACACCACTGGATTTCAAGGTCTGAAAGTCATTTATCCTTCAGCTTTAGAAAGTGGCAGTCCCACCCTTTCCAAGGGCCTATGCAGTGGCCTGCCTCTTTCTGAATCTACCTTGGAGAACATTGAGAAGACCACCTTTTTCTTGGCTCCACTCTCCACTCATCAGGACCATTTCTGAGGCACATTTCTGAGCCAGGCTATTCCCAGTCCCCCAAGGAGCATGCTATACCTTCTCCAAGGCCTGAAGCTGCATGACTCTTCCACTGCAACAAGGTGGGAAACTCATCCTTGCCCTTCAGGGTAAACTCACCCTCTCCATGCATATGTTTCTTGGCTTCAGACCCAAGCTTACATGGTTTTCACTCTGCAAATTCCAGTTTGTCCCTTTTGTGTTCCCCTCTGTCCAGATTGGCAGTGTTTCTGCTTACACCAAGTCTCTTCAAGCACTCCAGGACTTCTCCATCATTCTCTTCACAATTCCTCCAAAATCTTCCCCTTAGCCATCCAAAAAACCATTCCAACATCTGGAATTTGCAAACTCCAGCAGTACCTCACTCTCCAGTACCAAATTCTGTTCTAGTTGGTTAGCTGCCAGAATGCAACACACCAGAGATGGATTTGTTTTTAATAAAAGGGGATTTATTTCGCTAGTTCTTCAGAGGGAAGGCAGCTAATTTTCAAATGAGGTTCTTTCTTATGTTGGAAGGTACAGGGTGATCTCTGCTGGCCTTCTCTCCATGCCTCTGGGTTCCAACAACTTCCCTTGGGGTGATTTCTTTCTACATCTTCAAAGGCCTGGGCTAAGCTGCGAGTGCTGAGATGAGGTATGCTGAGCTGCTTGGGCTGTGCTATGTTGAGTCAGTCATTTAAGCACCAGCCAATTAAATCAAATATCATTCAATGCAGCAGGCACACTCCCTACCTGACTGTGGATGTAATTAACACCAGATGAGGTTCACATGCCATTGGCTCATGTCCACAGCAATAGGACTACGCACCTTCACCTAGTCAAGTTGACAAGGGGTGGGCTGTCATGGTCAGGCTCTGCTGTGATAAGGAAAATTCATAGAATTAAATAATGGTCATTTCAGTTGCATCCACAGGTGATCTCATCTGTAATCATCCAAGGGGAGTGTTGTCTGCAATGAGTGATGCTTAATCTAAACACTGGATGCATTTTAAGGAGGATTCAGAAAAGACAGGCTCCCTTCCCACTTCAGCTGGTGAACCTCTCCTGTGGAGTTCATCCAGACCCTCCATTGGAATCATTGGCTTCACAGCCTGCCCTGTGGATTTTGGAATGTGTTCCTACGGTCATGTGAGACACTTTTATAAATTTTATATTTGTGGGGCTCCCTGTTGATTCTGTTTCTCTGTAGAACCCTAACTACTACAGGCAAATAACATTTATGATTGTTTGTTTCTTTTGGTGTATTGCCTCTTTTGTTAATATATAATATTCTTTGTCTCATAAACTTTTTGTACTGAAAGTTTATCTTGTCTAATATTATATAGATACCTTTGCTGCTTCTTGGTTACTGGCTGCATGGAATAAGTTTCCCAGCCTTTCCTCTACTTGTGTCCTGGGGTCTAAGGTGAGTCTATCACAGATAGCATAAGAACAGATCATTCATTTATCCTTTTTACCAATCTGTGCATTTTAATTGGAGAGTTCAAAACATTAATACACAACATTCCTACTCTTTAGATAATACTTCAACTATTTTATCCTTTAGCTTCAATATGTCCTATTGACTCTTTTTTTGGTCCTCTAAGGGGCCCTTACTGATGATCTCCAAGTCTCAGTCTCCTCCAAGCCTCTCTCCTCTGTCTTTTCTATTCAACAGGCATAAATGCCTTTTAATATTTCTTGCAGGTCAGGGGTCTTGCTAACGAATTCTCCCAGCTTCTGTTTTTTAGTGAATATTTTTGAACTCTCCCTCATTTTTGAAGAGTTTTGCCAGTTGAAGAATTCTTGGGTGGAATATTTTCTTTCAGTAGTTTAAATATATCATACCAGTAGCACCTCACCTCCATGGTTTCTGAAAAGAAATTGGCACTTAATCTTTTCCCTATATTTTACTGAGATAGCTGCACACACCATAAAGGCCATTCAAAGTATAAAATAGATGGCTCACATTTTCATCACACAGATGTGTATTCACCAGCAGGATCATATTTAATATATTTGCATTACTCCAGAAAATGAAATTTAAAGGTAAAAGAAAACCCCAAACATCTCATACATATTATCCCTCCCTCTTACTGACCACTAGTATTGCAATCTATACAATTTTAAGACTTAAAATTGAGGCAGATTAACTAAGACAGTGTAGTATTGACAGGGTATAATAAGAGATTCAGTGGAACAAAAGAAAACATTCTGAAGTTGACCCATACAAACACAGACAACTATTTTTTGCAATATATTTATCAATCATTTTCAGAGATCAGAGCTACTGGATTTCAGTTCCACAACTTCAGGTACTTCCTTCTGGTTATTCTAAAACATAATACTCGATAAAGAAATGTCTATATAATGAGTCAGTAATCACAAGCATTTACAGAATTCTAACTTCTCAATTACACCTCTTTCTTCTCACTTATTTTCATCCTTCATGGCTACTTGAGTAAGGGCCATTTTAGTTATTTCATACTGGGAAGGGATATTGGATTTATGGGATAGATGAATTAATCTGGTAATTTTCCTGGAGTGACTGGTACTTATGGGTTTCAAGATTTATCTTCCCTATGATCAATCTGGAGGATTTAGTTTTCTGAGCAAATAAACTTTCTAAGCAAACCTACACATAGATTTAGATAGAATATAAAGGTGCTCCCTAGAGCTTACAGGAATACTGTGGTTTTCACTATGGCATACTGTGGTAGTGTGAAATGTCTGAGTACAACTTGCATAAGATAACCTCCAGAATGATTTCTCAACCCAATTAGAAAGTTTTAGCCACTGAAACAGTATTTTATTCCATTCCTTTTTCCACTTTTAGTCACTCTCAACTCATGTGGACAAGGCAAGGATCATCCCTGGATATCATGTCCCACAGTGCTACAGAGGCTTATGCCATTGGAAGTCATGTCTCATGAATAGGGAACAGTAGTGAGTTTATTTACAGAGCTGTTGGCATTTAATTTAATTCCAATTCTGTTGTGTGTAATGAATTGCTTTTCTCTTAATGCTTTCAAAATCCTCTATCTCTGGAAGTTGACATTCTGATTAGTATGTGTCTCAGAGTGGGTTTAGTAGGATTTATTCTGTTTGGATTTCAATGCATTTGTATCTTAATGTCTTTGATAAGACTTGGGAATATTTTTTGCCATTATTTACTTGAATGTACTTTATGCCTCTTTTCCCCATCTCTTTTCCTTCTGGGAAACCCATTTCATGTATGTTTTGAGTTCCATATTATCATTCAATTCCCAGAGATGCTGCTCAATTTTTCCATTCTTATCTCTATGTACTTTTTTTCATTTTTATTTCAGATGTCCTACCTTGCAGGACTAATTCTTACTAGTTCTTTCTTCTGCCTGTCCAAAACTGCTGCTCTTTTCCTCTAAAATATGTTTAATCTCATCTATTGTGTATTTCTGTTAGTTTTATTCCAGGCTTTCAAATTCTTCTTACATGTTCACCCAGTGTCTTCTTAATATCCTTTAAGACACATTTTCTTTCATCTCTGAAATGGTTTAGGAGATTTGATTGAATGTCTGTGAGTGGTTGTTCCAGTTTTTACATCTCTCTTTTAAATTTCTTCCTTTACCTGGCCATATTCTTGCTGATTAGTATGGCTTGTACTTTTGTGCTTGTTATTTGGGCCATTAATTAAGTTGTTGAGAAGTCTGGTTTCCCTCTATTGTCTAAGATTTTGTTGTTGATAGGGTTCTGTTACAGCTCTTATATGGCACTGTGCTTGTATTTCCCAGCCAAAACAGGGCCAAGGTCACATGCAGGGGGTGCAGAAGAATTCCAAAGGGACTTGGAGAGAGGACCAGGAAAACAACTTCCCAAGATGGCACATTCCAAGCCTTCACAGATGGCACAATTTGGCAACAACAAAGGCAAGGTATTTTAGCACTCATTCTGCTCTATTTCTCTGGCAGTTGGAAATAATGACATTTCAGGAAACTGCCTGGGTAGAAACAAAAGGAGACATAGAAATCCAATTTTGCAGATCAACTCCTGGGCCAGGCTCTGCTGCATCCACCTGTATTCTTGGCAGAGGGATAACTTCCCCCTAATCTTTCAGACTGCAATAGCCCACTAGGCAGGAAGTAGGCCTATCAGAAGCTTTTGGTCTTGGGGTTTGAAAATGGGCACCTTGAAACATGGCCAACTGAGTCACTCATGGCAGTTTCTCTTTGAGTAAACAATGGTACTCCAAGCATTATGAGTTCCTGTATGGAATGGGGCAAGGCTGTGGGATCAAGATGTCCAATTTTGTTGAGCAACAAATGTATCAGAACTGTGCCATGTCACCCTGTTCCCAATGTGGCAAGGGATTTCACAAATTCCAGTTGATAACATCCTGACATAGAGGAACTGGGCTGACCAGAAACTACTAGACTCGAGGGTGGGGAGTAAGTGCAAATAGGCACAGTCAGGTGAGTTTCTCACTACAGTTTCTCCATCACAACTTCTCTTTCACTTCCTCCAGCATGGTACTCCACTGATCTTTTGAGCCCAGAATAGCAGCTTTAGACAGTTTTTACCTGTCTTCTAGGTGTTTTCACTAATGGAAACACTGTGCTTCTTATTCCACCATCTTCCATTTTAGAGATTTTTATTACAAGCTTAAAGAACCACCATTATTCAATTTAATTTCAGCTTACGGGATTCTGTAGACTTGTCTCTGTCTGAGAATTGCTTGACCTACCTGCACTTATATGAACTTCCCCATGTCAGCAAGGCTGTTCTGGTGAATCCCATGACAGATTCAAGGTGTGACATGACTCCTGGTTAGATGATTATGTAAAGATTTACCTGAAGAAACTCTTGACATTGAACAGTAGAATCTAGGAAATGGTATAACACAGTTGCAGGAAAATTATCCCTGCCAAAGATTTGATTCTTGGCACTTCATTCTGAGCACTGTCTACCAATCTCTTTATTGCTGTGTTTTCAGCTTTATCTTTTTACATGCCTTAAATTTTCCTTCTTCTTCAAAAAGACATAATTTTATGGCTTTTCATATAATGCAAATTCAATCAAGAAATGTATTAGGACTGGTATGGGAGGAGAATGCAGCAAATGGAAAAGTAAGATGTAGAATATCCATTCAAGATCACTTGAAAAATACTTAGGGTGATTTTTCAGCATCCTTAAAATACAAAAAAAGTATTTTCTATGTTAATTACAAAAATTGCATAAACAAAGATGTTAATACAAAATATGCAATGTGAGAGTCAGCACATATGAATATTCTCCTTCATCATTCTCTATAGTTTCTCAATGACGGGGAGAGATTTGTGAATGATTGAGGAAAAATGGCAATATTAGAAGGTGTGAAAGGTTTTATATTTGATAACTAATTGGATAGACTATTTATTTCATATACTGTCTAACTGGAGTTTAAGAATCTTCATGTTTCCTAAAGACAATGTATCTTTCATGAGAAAATAGTAGAGTTTTATGGATTATCAGGAATTTTTAATGTTCTATAATATTGAGTGTGGACAATGACATAGATGCTGTCAGGATATAACCCCATAAATTTCATTTTTGTTATAATGAGAAAACAATTTTTCCATGTGTATGTAAAAGTTCATCCAGTTATAAAGTTTTCTTCAACAGGGATGGAGTAGGTGGATTTCAGGACCTTTTGGATGGGATGAACTGAGGAGAGGACAGCATCAGTCTGGGGTTTGGTGTTGGAATTCAGACCTGCATCTACTCAGGAGGGAGCTGTGGGAAGATTTAAGTTAGCATCATATGTACTTGCCCATCTGTCAAGCACATGAGAGAATGTCTCAGGAACAAGTTCAATTTGAAAAAGCATGAGCTGAAATGGACAAGGAAACCTTTTCCCACTCTAAGGACAATAGGTAAAATTCAAAAATGAGCTCTGGATTGGATCTTTTCACTTTCAGATTTGGGTTTGTGTGGTTACATAGGAGAGTGTTCCTATATTGAGGAAACATACACTGGTTTATTTTGTGTTAAGTGGTAAATGTGATGAAGGTATAATCATTGGGATTTTGAATAGACCAGGCATTCTTTACACTGTTATTACAATTTTATATATAAAATCTATACGTTCAATAATTATTTCAAAATCTGTTTAATTCCCTTGTCAATACCATGCCATTAAGGGAGGACAAAATTAAATCCCATTATAGAGACTAAACTCTATGTAGGTCCACATCAGTCAAACTTGTGATACTAAGTCTGAATTTAGTTAAGTAGGTAGTGAGTGAATATTATATGAATGGATGCTTTGTATTCAGTGTTATAAATGATGTTGTGATACTATGGAAACAGTACCATATTTGGATTCAATTTTTGCACATGAGCCCCTTCACCTGGGAACTCTGAAAACTGATTGTCTTTTAGGCAAGGCTGAATGCTAAGGAGAAAGGCACTTACTTGTCCCTAGTTAAAATACTGAGTAAAGGCTTTCCCACATAGATGACATTCCTAAGGTTTCATTACAGTGTGACTTCTCTTATGTTTTCTAAGGTTAGAATAACAGGCAAAGACTTTCTGACATAAATGACATTCATAGGGTTTCTCTCCAGTATGAGTTTTCTCATGTTGTCTAAGGTTAGAAGAATGGCTGAAGGCTTTCTGACATAGATGGCATTCATATGGTTTCTCTCCAGTGTGAGTTCTCTCATGGTGTTTAAGGCTAGAAGAATGAGTGAAGGTTTTACCACATAAATGACATTCATATGGTTTCTCTCCAGTGTGAGTTCTCTCATGGTGTTTAAGGCTAGAAGAATGGCTGAAGGCTTTCTTACATAGATGGCATTCATATGGTTTCTCTCCAGTATGAGTTCTCTCATGGTGTTTAAGGCTAGAATTATTAATGAAGGCTTTCCCACATAGATGGCATTCATATGGTTTCTCTCCAGTGTGAGTTCTCTCATGTTCTTTAAGGCTAAAAGAATGATTGAAGGCTTTCCCACATAGATGACACTCATATGGTTTCTCTCCAGTATGAATCCTCTCATGTTTTCTAAGATAAGAAGAAAAACTGAAGGCTTTCCCACATAGATGGCATTCATATGGTTTCTCTCCAGTGTGTGTTCTCTCATGTTGTTTAAGGCTAGAAGAATGACTGAAGGCTTTCCCACATAGATGACATTCATAGGATTTCTCTCCAGTATGAGTGTTCTCATGTCGTTTAAGTTTAGAATAATAGGTGAAGGCTTTCCCACATAGTTGGCATTCGTATGGTTTCTCTCCAGTGTGAGTTCTCTCATGTTGTCTCAATTCAGAATATTTAGTAAAGGTTTTCCCAAATAGATGATATTCACAGGGTTCCTCTCCAACATGGGTTCCACTGTAATGTGTATGACCAGAATTTTGAACAAACAATTCCTCAATTAGATGACATTCATATGACTTACTTCCAGGGTGAAGATTCTGTTGTTGATTAAAACACGATAAATCATTGAGGACTTTTCCAAATAGATTGCTGAAGTAGGACTTCACTCCTTTGTGAGTTAATACATTTTGAATCACTCTAGAACTATGAGAACAATCTTCTGGCAATTTATGACATATAATACCATTCTTTTGAGTATGAGAATTCTGCTCCTAGGAAGTAGAGGAGAGAATGTAAGAGGTTTGTCCATAGATATCAATCCATATGCATCTGAATTCAAAACTAACCAATCGGTGACATTCTCCAATTAAAATATTTCCCATGTTATTTATGAATCATTTTATTCTTCTGCATGTACAGAGATCTACTCTTTTATAGCTTCTCAACTGCAGAACTTTCTAATCAGTCTTGAAGACTTCATAATGTTTCAGAGATTGAGTATATGATCTGTATTTATAGAATTATCTTTTCATATATAAGGAAGGTTATATTATTGTGTTCAAATCAATTATTTTCTATATGCAAATTATCACAGACTTTTCTTGGATTCACACTTAAACCAACTTACAGTTAAGTGATTGTACTGAATTTTTAATTTATTCCACTTCCAGGTATCTATTTGGAAGACCAGGGCTACAGCCATAATGCTTACCAATGACATGATGGTAGATATTTCTTTCTTGCAGATATGATGCACAGATGGCATTTCTTGTTCTTTAACACTATCTTCCCTGCCTGAAAGAACTGAAAAACCAATTCATTTCTAGACCAGCATTAGGAAAATGAATATGTTGAAGCAGCACACATAGCCATATAATTGTTTCTAAAATGACAGTTATCTGAGAAAGAATATCAAATTAAAGATTACTTGAGGTAGCAGAAACTTTTATATGACACTATCAATTAGAAAATATTTTCAAGATTTAATTATAAGAAAAATTATTTCAAAAATAATATGTTGGGGAGGTAAAGAGAGGGAAAAGCATTGAAGCCAAGGATGAGAAATGGGTCATAAGTGAAAGTTTAAATTCAATTGTCCATAGACATCTATTTTGCCAAAGCTAATGACATGTGAATACAGATTGATAAGCATTTGATACTTTGAACTGAGGAAATTTCCCCAATATGTACATTTCAGAAAATATAACTTGCAGAAATCTGCAGGTGATATATGAGTCACTCATTGATAATGTTCCTCCCTGTCCTGAATACATGTTCCAAGGAAGTGCTCACCTGAATTCTGGTTTTGAAAAAATCCAATTCCTTCTTCCCATAATTCCTCCCCTTGAACCAACTGTGAAGCTACATCTGATTTACAGACCTGATATCCTGTTTATGGGAAAAATACAAGAAATTTTGAGTTCTGTGCACTTAACAGTATATTATCGTGAAGTCCAGTGAAGGTGATTGTGTAGTTTGCAAGTGGCTGAAAGGTAATATACCAGAACTGGAATATTATTATAAAGGTGAGTTTAATAATTTACAAGTTTACAGTTCTAATGACATGAAAGTGTCCAACTTAAAGCATTAACAAAAGATTGCCTTCACTCAAGAAAAGCCAATGGGTCAGAAACACCTGTCAGCTGGGTAGGCACATGGCTGGCATCTGCTGATCACTTGCTCCTGGGCTTAATTGTTTTCAGCCTCTGTTCCTGTGGATATTATTCAATTTCCTTCTTCAGGGCTGGCTTTCATCTTTTGGCTTCCCTTGGCTCTACCCAGATTCTGCTTTGCTTAACATCTTATGACAATATCTACTGGGCTTCAAGCATCTCCAAATATCTGTGTCCCTATTCTCCATGTGTCTGCATCTGGGTAAGACCTGCTGTGAAATTTCTGTTGGCTCTGATGCTTCTGTAATTTCTGATTCTCTCCAAAATATTCCCCTTTAAAAGATTCCAGTAAACTAATCAAGACCTACCTGGAATGGGTTGAGTCACATCTCCATCTAATTAAAAGTCAAACCCACAATTGGGCATGTCCCATCTCCATAAGATGATCTAATCAAAATTCTCAACCTACATTTATTTAATCAGGATTAAAGTAGCTGCTCCAACAAGATCAGATCAGGTTTAAAACATGGCTTTTCTGGGGTACATAACATTGTCAAACTGGCACATTACAACTTTTGGGCCCTCAAAAAGACATGTTTTCAAAATACAAAACACATTCACTCCATCAATTTAACCATTTCAATTCAATTCAAATACAATAAGATGTTAAAGCCACTAAAAGTTCTCAACAAAGTCAATTATGGACATTGTCTGCTCTAAGGCAAAAATTCTACTCCTGCTCTGGACCTGTGAAATTTAGAGCAAGTTATCTGCTGCCAATATACATAAGCAGGACATTCATAGGATACATGTTTCCATTGCTATAGGGATATAAAAAAAATAAAATGGGGCCACTATACTCATACAGTTCTGGAAACCTATATGCTTTCTCCATTAGATTTAAAATTCTGAGAGGCATATATCCTTTGGGCTTTAGAAAGCAAATTAAAAAAAAATCACAGGTATGGATTTCAGTTAACAAAATGTTTCCTGGGCACATACAATTTCAAACCACCACATTCCACACTCTGCAACCCAGAAAGACCTGTTCTTTCTATAGGCAAAGTACATTCATTCTATTAAAATATTCTCCCAAAATTTAAGCCATTTTAAAAGCAATGCTTAGTACAAAGTCTAATCAAAATTTGTTATGTGTGCCCTCTGCATGTGTACCTGTGAAATCTATAGAAGAATATACAATGGAGTGACAAGAATAAAATAAACACTTCCACTTGATTGGTAGGTGAAAGGAAAGCACAGTTTATGGTTCCAAACCCTGAATGGCATACTCTATTACGTTTCAAGTTCTGAGAGTCACATACATAATGAAATTTTGTCCTCCAAGACTGATGAAGTGGGAATTTTATCTCTCCCAAGTGCTTGTGCAACAGCCGCACTCTCTGTAAACACAGGAGTGAAATCTCCAACCTCTCAGGACTTTGGGGTTGTGGTCTGACTCTGACAGCCCTGGGGAATAATCACAACCCTCTCAGAACAGTGAGGTGGCAGAGAGAAATTCTACATTCCCAATGGGTTCTGATTCCACCATCTGAAAGTGTGGGGTTGTACTTAATATGGGGAGGGAGGCCAACACACTCCAAGCTGTGAAAAAGCCACACCCTTTCTACATATATTGATGGGTCCACCTTCTTGCCTCAGTTGTTTTTGTTCCAGACTTCAGCTTCAATGGTTCTGCCCTTGAAGTGATTTTTCCGACAATCGGTCCCTTTTCATCAAGACTACCAGTGGTTGTTCAGGCAGATTTTGCAAATGACTTGTCAGTTGTGAATGTTGCACACAGAGGTCCAAACCATCAGACAAAACAACACTCCACAAATCTCTCCTGGATAACTGCACTTCCAATCTTGAGTAGAACAGAATTGCTGACTTGTCTCATGTTTAATTAAACCCTTACAGTTAGCACTATTCTCTGGGAGCTCACTTTCCAGAAGCTCCAGGTTCTCTAAACAACCAATATCTGGTTTCTTTAAGCACATGATTTCAGTTCTTAGCTTATCACATTCCTCTCATATTTTAACATAAGTGGCAATTAGAATTCTGAACTTCCCATGCTTATCTTGGAAATTGCCTCAGTTAAATATCCAAGTTCGTGAATGAAGATCTGTCTTCCACCCAATATCAGAACTCAATAGTGACAGGAATCACCTTTCCTCCTGTCTCCATAATACATCATCATTTCCTTCCTGAGCATTACTGGAAATACCTTTCACATTCATATGCCTTTGAATGCTCTCTTCAAAGATATCTAAGCCATTTCTATAAATGACCTCACAATCCTTCCAGCCTCAACCAATTACCCAATTCTGAAGCTGAATTGCCATTTGTGGTATATGCAACAAAAGCACATCAAATGCCTGGGCCAAACTCTGTCTTTAGTTTCCTAGGCTACTTAAGCAATAGCATAAAATGGGCTGGTTTAAAATTGGAAACTTATTGGTTTATTGTTTTGAGCCTTGGGAAATGTCCAAATCTATACATCATCAAGGCAACATTTTCTCCCCAAGACTGTGGCTTTCTGATACTCACAACTGGAAACCATTGTTCCTTAGTTTGCCATATGGCAAGATATATGATGCTGTCTCCTGGTTTCTTTCTTTTCTTCAAGGTTTCAGTTACTTCAAATTTTATATCTATGGCTTTTTCTCTCTCTGTCTGAATTTTATTCTTTTATAAAAGACTCCAGTAATAGATGAAAACTAATCATGCTTGAGATAGGACACAACTTAACTGAAGTAACTTCATCAAAAATTAATACAAACAATTGCTCACATGTGAAGGTATGGATTAGATTTAAGAATATGCTTTTTTGCAGTACATACAGCTTCAAACCACTATCATGACTAGAAAAGAATATAACTGTTGAAGGTCAGTCAGGGGAAAAGGACCTCGAATATATAATATTGACCATTTTTCACCATCAAAGTGTTAAATCTTGATCTTGTGCCCAAATACAGTGAGAACTTCTCATTGCTGAGCCAAGCTCAAGAACAGACTGCAGAACACTCTATATTTTCAGACAAGGAAAATTCTAGATTTCCATAATAGTTTATTATGATTTTCACAAAGAATTTAAAAACACTGTGATCATTAAGTTCGTATGTCAACTTGGCCATGTGAGGGTGCCAAGTTTTCTGATCAAGTAAGCACTGGCATAACCATTACTTCAAAGAAATTTCATGGCTGATTAATAAATTGAAGGCTGGTTTTCTAAATCATTACTTAGTTTATTGCATCTGTGGCTGATTACATCTATTATCAAATAAGGGAATGTCTTCCACTAAGAGAGAATTGAATCAGTTGGATTTAATTCAATTTGTTGAAGTCTTTAAAGGGAGAAGAGAGAGAACTTCCATGTCTTATTCAGTCAGCCAGCCCCTCCTGGAGAGTTCATGGATGCCCTTCATTGGAGTTGCCAGCTAGTGCCTACATTATAAAATTTGACTCATGCATCTACGCAGTTGGTGTGAGATACTTTTATAAAATCTCATATTTACAGATATCTTCTGTTGGCTCTGTTTCTCTGGAGAACCCTGAGTAATACAATAAGTTCCCTTGGAACATTCTAAGTTAATGTGGAAAATGATATGCCTGTTGTGTTTTTACTATCATCTGAATCCACACAAAATCCCTAGAGCAAAATAATTATTTAGAGCATATTTAATCTTCTTATTTATCCTTATAGAAAATACTCATTTTATTCCCAACATTGTGTTGAGTATAAAAGAAATACATGGAATTTGTGTTCACAAAGATTATATTTTAGTCGGGGAAAAGCTAGATGTAAGTAATAAGTAAGGAGACAAAAATCTTAGATTGTTATTCATGTTATGAAATAACATAGAATATGAATATAAAGTAAAATCTAAAACAATATAAACAAGCTCTTCTAGACACTTCTTAAGAGGATTAGATAGGTAAGTTTGATACTCACCCACTGAGAGCAGATGACTGATACTCTCCAGCATCACATCTCTGACCAGCCTTCTCTGGGATGAATCCAGCATGTCCCACTCTGCCTGAGTAAATTCTATAAATATATCTTTCAATTTCACTAACTCCTAAAAACATCAGAGATACAAGTATTCAGAAAGGGCCATCTGCTGATATTCAGATCACAATGATTGGAAGCATAGCACTGAGGAATTGATAACTGTTGCAGAAAGCTCAAACTGCATTTGCATTTCAAGTCAGATGATTTTCAATACTGAACAATCTGTCTTTAAAAGGTATGGACACATACAAATACATTAATTATCTGACTCAATTATTTTTAAAAATCTCAAAAAACACATGGTCTAATAGAATCTTGACATTTCCCAATAAACTGGACATTATGACTTGCAGATGGTGAGGTATAATTTGCACTTCAGCATTTATAACAAAAAAACATTTTCTACTTATTTGAAGTAAATATACAGACTCATCACAGGACAGTGAATACTCATGTGTTGCCACTTTTATAACTATAGTTATATTACTGCCCCAGATGACCTGTTTTCTCTCATCTATGACATCATTTCACAAACAGTTTGAAATTTTGAAGGATCTCATGAGCTTATGTGTAAAGTACTTTGCATCCAAACTTAATATACAGCTATATTATTCAATAGAATGGCAGCAAACGTTGCAGCTAACTATAGCATTCTACAGAAGTAAATAGGTACCATGGATAAGTTGGAACAGTGTATGCTGACTCATTAAATTTTCCATAACTTCAGGTATTTATCATAAAATACAAATATGGATCAGTGGCTCGCTTCAAAGACTCTTGAAACTCCTATACTGAAGGATAAGCCTAGCTCCCCATTCCAGGGATATGAGATCATTCAAACTCAATATTCCTTGGGAACTTCAAAACCCATGTTCATTCTCTCTTTATTATCTTCACCTCCTCTTTATGTTTAAGAATAAAAGAAGGCCCTTAAACCATTCCAGTCTCTTCAATTCATCACAAAATTTCCTAGGGACATGAATTTTATTCTACTTACTATACTCCTGAGTGCAAGTTAACATTAAAGAAACAACACTTCTTTTCATTACTCTCTTTTACAAAATTTGAATAAACTACTTAAAATAAGGGGAAAAGAGCAATGAGAACAAAAGAAAGGGAAAATTTTAGGTATCCATTTTAAAAGTTTAAAAATGTACAAATATACAATATTAAAACTTTAAGAAATTATGATTTGAGGAAAATAAATGATTCCTCTTTTCCTTCTATTGACTAATCTTCACATTTGTTTCTTGCAACAATGCAAACCCTCCACCTTAGCAATTATAACCCTGTACTGATGAACTCACTTGTTGAGCACCAGCCTCGCCACCATCTATAAATATCTGCTATTACTCAGTTCTATCAACTAAGCTCACTATACATCTAAGCCATTTGCAGGCATTAACAGGATCAATGAGTACATAATTTCTCTAAAGAGGACATGGGCTGAATGAGAACAAACCTCTCAGTTCTCCAGTGAATATAGAGTCTTAATGGAGTCTGCAACAAACTTTTGTTGGAAAGATTACTTATTGATGAATGATCACTGTGCCAGTTTGAGAGGATTGATGCACCCCAGAAAACCCATGTTTTAATCCTAATCAATCTTGTGAGAGCAACGGTTTCTTCCAATCCCTATTCATCATTGTAGGTTGGAAGCATGATTAGATCGTCATTACAGAGACATGTCTCAATCAATTGTGGGTACTAAACTTGATTAGATGGAGATGTCTCTCCACTCATTCTACCTGGGTTTTGATTAGTGTGCTGGAATTTTATATGAGGAAACATTTCAGACAGAGCCCCCTTTGAGAACAAGAAGAGAGGTACAGAACCATGACAGAAGGATGAGAGAACCACAGAGTCTACCAGCCAGCAACCTTTGGAGATGAAAAAGGAAAATGCCTCCCAGGGAGCTTCATGAAGCAAGAGGCCTGGAAAGAGAGCCAGCAGATGACACCATGTTTGCCATATGCCCTTCCAGCTGAGAGAGAAATGCTGAATGTCATCAGCTTTCTTAAACCAAGGTATCTTTTCCTGGATGTCTGAGAATGAACATTTCCACAGATATATTCTAACTGGAAAATTTCACAGCCTTAAAACTGTAAACAAGCAACTTGTTAACTTCCCCCTTTTAAAGCCATTCTTTTGATTCTGGTACTTTCCATCCAGTCAGATAGCAAACTAGAACAGATTTTGGTATCAGAGAAGTGGGGTGCTACAATTTACAAATACCAAACATGTTGGAGTGGCTTTTAAAATGAGTAAGAAGATTCTGGAAGAGTTGTGAGCAGCTTGATAAAGAAGGCCTAGATTGCTTTGAAGAGACTGTTGGTAAAAATGTGGACTATAAAGATACTTCTGATAAGGCCTTAGACAGAAATGAGATATGTGTTATTGCAAAGTGTAAAGAAGATGTAATCCTTGTTTTAAAATGACAGATAATATGGCACAATTGACCTGTGAATTTGGATGGAAGATAAATTTTAAAACCCATGAATTTGGCAATTTAGTAAAAGAGATTTCCAAATTAAATGTGGAAAGTGCAACCTAGTTTCTCCACACAGCTTATAGCAAAATGCAACAGGAAAGGGATAAGCTGAAACCTGAATTTTTGGGTACACAGAAACCAGATGTTGATTTTCTGGAAAATTCTGACCTTCTGGAAAGGGGGACTCCACAGAATAGTGCCCCACATGAAGATTTATACAAATGTCAAAACCACCAGCCATTTCAGAGAAAGCAAAGATTGGACATGAAGTTATCCAAGACAGATTTGTGGAAACTCCTTATGTCTGATGGACATGATCTGAGACTATTTTATTGAAAGCCAATGAAAGTGTTTCAGGAGCTGTGTAAAAAGAACTGCTGGCAGTCAGAACAGAGAGGGATAGAGAAGGGAATCATTGGAGGAAAAATAACTTCAAAGGTAGAATCATGGAGGCTGAGGTCTAAAGACAAGACACTCAGGCTAGGAGAGTGAACCCATCCAAGCATGTGGAGAGGGTGAGTTTGCCCCAAAGAAATAGGATGGGCCTTCTACTTCATTGTAGTGGAAGAGTGGTGATGCCTCAGGCCTTGGAGAGGGTGCAGCACACCCTTTGGGGATTGGGGAGAATAGGGCTGCCACCACATGGAGGGGTTGAGTGTGTACCCTAAAGCTTGCAGTGAGGCTGCGTGTTGCCCTGATGCTTAGAGAGGGTGGAGCTGAGTAAATGGTGGTCTCTCCAGTGTCTCCCAAAGTTGAATTCAGAAAGGCAAGCATCGGCCTGTAAAAACGGTGGTATTGCTGCTTTCTAAAGCCTCAAAGCTAAATGACTCTCAGATTTGAAATCTAATGGAATTTGTCCTCCAGTTTTTTGAGCCTGCTTGTGTCCTGTAACCCATGTATTCCTTCCTCCCTATGGAAATGGATACATATATCCTATGACTGTTCCTCCTTTGTATGTTGGCAGCAAATAGCTTGTTTGAGTTTCACAGGTCCAGATTGATAAGAAAATCTTGCCTTACAACTGTCCATGCCTGTAGCTGACTTTTATGAGACTTTTACTGGTTATAACCTTGCATTGTATTTGTAATGTTACTGAAATGGTTTAAGGTTCTCTGACATTGTAATGGAATGAATGTATTTGATATATGGGGAAAACGTGGTTTTTAGGTTCCAGAAGGTGGAATGTGCCAGTTTGAAAGGATTTATGTGCCCTAGAAAAGCAAAAAACATATTTTAATCCTAATCAATGTTGTGAGAACAACAGTTTCTTCTAATCCTTATTTGGTACTACAGATTGGAAATTTAAACAGCAAACTTGAACAATCACCATCCCAGAGGCCAGGATAAATATAAATTTAGCTCAGATCCTTGAATACCTTCTAAATGAGATTAGAATATTGTTCTAGTTTGTTAGCTGCCATAATACAATATCCCAGAGATGGAACAGCTTTTAAAAAAGGAGAATTTAATAAATTGCTAGTTTACAGTTCTAAGGCTGTGAAGTTGTCTAAGTTAAAATAAGTCCATAGAAATATCCAATGTAAGACATCCAGGGAAAGATACCTTGGTTCAAGAGGGTGATGACATTCAGCATTTCTCTCTCAGTTGGTGGGGCCCATGGAAAATGTGGTGTCTGCTAGCTTTCTCTCCAGGCCTGTTGCTTCATGAAGCTCCCTGGGAGGCATTTTTCTTCTTCATCTTCAAAGATCACTGACTGGTGGACTTTCTGCTTCATGTGACTATATCATTCTGAAGCATTCTTCCAAATGCTTCTTCTTTTAAAAGATTCCACTTAAACTTATTTAAACTAATTAAGATCTATACAGAATGGGTGGAAACATGTCTCCATCTAACCAAGTATAATACTTACAAATGATTGACTACATTTCCATCAAGATAACCTAATCAAGTCTCCAACCCATAGTGCTGAATAGAGATTAGAAGAAACCATTACTTCTACAAGATTGATTATGATTCAAGCATGGCTTTTCTATGGCACATAAATCCTTTCAAGCTAGCACAAATATCTATGCCCATCTACTGAAAACACATGGGTAATTTCAGTAAAAAAGAAGTATTCCTTACTCACCAGTGGCTGCATGGTCAACAGCTCAGCTGACAATTGTCTTCTTCTGGGCTTACACTCATAACAAGATAAGCACCAGGTAAGCAAAACTGAGAATTTAGAAAGAAGCTATTAGATTCTGGACTTATCCTTGACTTTCAGACACAACTCTCATTACTCCTAATCCTCCACCTGGGAATGAACCCAATCTAATAAACAGGAACATGAAATATGCCCTAAGAAAATAACTTCTTTGTACAGATAAGATGAAAACCACTGAGTTTTATATCTTCATCAGCCCATGGTTTTCAGAGATTTTCCATTCCCTTCCTGACTCAAAACATTTGGTCTCCACATCCAGAGAAATCACTGTGACTTTTCTCAGCTATCAATATGTCTGGCTTCTGAAATATCCAACCCCATCCTTTCAACTCTCAGTGCAGTCCTACTTTGCCTTGTAGCTGTCCTTCTGAGGATATTTGCCTGGAATTTTCCTGGTTCTTCCACATTTAATGTCAAATATTATCACTCTCTCAATACTTACTTATGATCTCATCCTGCTGGATTTAGATAATCAAGAAACAATGCATTTTATTATCAAGGACTTGTTCCACTTTGAGGGATCAATGGATGGCTGCTGTATTACAAATATAGTCCTGAAAATCCCTTGCATCAAAAAAGTAGCATATGCACATGTGTCATAACATCTCACAATCCTAATAGGTTCAGGAAGCTCAAATTAAATAGAATTAAGGATTTGGAATAAAACCCATACCTCACATTGAAATTAGCAGAATGACAGTTGACATATTATATTAATAATTTTCAATTGTAACATCTTTCATTTCATAATTTATAGATATGGGAGATCTTTTATATTTTAAATTTTTATTAACATTGTTAAAAATTATATAATTATTTCATGAACAAATTATATTTTCTGAAAACAGTCAGATTAACTTATGCATTTGTTCCTAAAATCACATAAACAACATTGTATTAAATGTGTTTGGAGAATTACTTTTATTTAATCTTTAAATTATATTAATTAAGGCAGATTTACCTATTTAACAAATTAAATGAAAAGAGGTTCAGAAACCTTAGAAAACCAGAACTTTTCTAAGGTCTGTAATCTTAAAAAAGTACATGGCTAGAAAAAGACACAGCCAGAGCTTAAATTTTTCCTTCTTACTTCCCAGTTCAAATTTCTTAAGGCTTACACCATTACCTGAATGCCACCAGTCATTTCATTCTTCTCTGAGGTCTCTGAATCTCTCATTCTCCAAAATGTTTCCTCTTTTATAGGACTCCAGAAAAACAATCAATACCCACCCAAATGGGTGGAGACACATTCCCCTAATCCAGTTTAACAACCACTTTTGATTGGGTTACATCTCCAGGGAGATGATCTAATTACATACAGTATTGGATAGGGCTTATTCCACCATTATGAAATTGGATTTTGATTAAAACATGGCTTTCCAAGGGTACATACGTCCTTTCAAATCAGGACATTATTTTATTTAGTTACACCATTAAAATGTTTTGTGTACATTAGAAAGAAAAATACAAATGAAATTTAGCACAGCAAAATTAGGATTACAATAACAGATTTAAATATTTATCTTTACTTACTCCACAAAGACAAAGAATGGCTAAATTATGAGTAAATTTTATATGCATAAGCACAAAGGCAATGAGGAAAGAAGTCACAAAAGAGGGGACTCATTGTGTACTCTGTATGATAGGAGTGTTTGTACACAAAGGGACTAAATTACCACATGTGCTCTACCACAAAAGTGAAGAATCTACTACCTCCCTGGAAGAAATAATGGAATGTACAGACTGCAGACATTGAAGCAAAGAAGTAACAGGCTGGAGATAAAGACACAGTATAAGGTAGATGGGAATGAAAGATCAAGGAAATGAAATTTTTTAGTGAATATATATACAATAAAATGTGGAGCCCTTAATTATTCTCAAGAACTTTCATGTGATGCTGGTAACAATCCTCACTCAATTGGGACAATATATATTTTTTTTTCTGGAGTAACTGATTCCTTGAAATCCCCTTAAAATTTTCACATACCTTTACAGTGAAGTTCAGTTCATCAAGTTCCATGCATATTGCACTTGCAATATACTTCCTCTTCTTAAATATGAATTTGAAGCTGAAGATTCTCAGATGTGGATGGATGATCTATAATTTCAAAGACAGAGAACAAAAGTATAATAATATTGACAGAAGTAAGAGTACCTTAATAAGCAGAGATATTGCAAGGAAGAGAATTAAACATTAACACAAACATGCAGAAAAATCTTTTATGGCAAAAAAGAGAAACCCTCTAAAGACTACTGGTTAAAAACACCTCATAAAAGCAGACAAAGTTCTTTATATTTGGAAATATTATAGAAGAAATGAAACCATAGATAGAAATATGGAAGAAAATATTAGGTAAGTTCTCTAAAGAGTAAAGATAAGAAATAGAGAACTAGAATATTGGAGACAAAGGATAGGAAACAATATAAATGATGGAAACTATACTTAAATAATTCTAGATAAAGCAAAGAGAAAGGAAAGGAACGGTAATTTTATTTTAAAAATTACAAAATTATTCATCAAAATGAAGGGAATTAATTTAGAAAAAAAGGACCCAGACCCAATAAATCCCAGAGAAGTAACTTAGAAAGAAAAATAGAAATCTAATGTTGTGACAAAGTCTTGCGCAATTCTAGAGCACCAGAAGTAGAATTTTCTAAAATTATCAAATTCAAAAGAAAGAAAAAAAAGAAGGGTGAGGGAGACAGAGACAGAAAGAGAGAGAGTGAGGCATATACATTTAAATGTTGTGAGATTATCATGGAATGATTCATTAACACAATTGCAAGTTACTAGTGGGGCAGAGGCAAGAAACATAAAAAATATAAGGAGAATCAATTTTCAAATTAGATTACCTTGCACAAACAAGGCAGTATATTGGGAGATGCTAGAATTTTTTCATATTGATCATATATTTGTTGTTTGTTTTGGCCTTCCAATTTGTAAAACTATTTCACTGCTTATGGATTTGTTGGGTTAAATCTAATTTCTTTTGAAAATTAAAACTCATTAGGGCAGGCCATTCTTGCCTGCCATGACAGAGGACCTGGGTTCGATTCCCGGTGCTTGCCCATGTAAAAAAACAGGATAAAATTAAAACTCATTAAATATATCTTCAATTGAATAAAATATTCAACCCAAGAAAATAGGATTAGCATATACTAAAATATATACCTCTTTCAGCTGGCAAGGCAGACAGGAACATCTGCTAACTTTCTCCCTTGACTTCTTCATGACGATTTGCCAGTGGCATTTTCCTTTTCTCTCTCTGCCATAGTTTGCTAGGTGCCAGAAGGTGATATACCAGAAGCAGAATGGCTTTTATGGGAAAGAATTTATAAAGTTGGAAATTTACAGTTCTAAGACTGTGAAAATGTCCCAATTAAAGCAAGTCTATAAAAATGTCCAAATTAAGGCACCAACAAGATGTTATCTTCACTCAATAAAGATTTATGAGGCTCAGGATTTCTCTCTCTACTGGAAAGGTACATGGTGAGCATGGTGATGTCTGCTAACTTTGTCTCCAGGCCTCTTGAGTCATGAAGTTCCACCAAGGGCTTTTCCCTTCTTCATCTCCAAAGGTCATGGACTACATAGGCTCTCAACTCTCATGGATCTCATAGCTCTGTAGCTCTTTCCAAAATGTTTCCTCTTTTAAAAGATTCAAGTAAACTAATCAAGACCAATCTGGAAAGGGTGAATTCACATCTCACTCTACACAAATGAGTGTGTCACATCTCAATGGAGATAATATAATCAGGCTTCTAACCTACAGTGATGAATACGGATTTTTTAAAAAATGGCTGCCTCCACAAGGTGGATCAGGATTAAAACACAGTTTTTGAGGGTACATAATTCTTCCAAAATGTCACTTTTACCCTCTGGACCCTAGAAAAGACACGTTTTTTTCCCCATAAACAAAATACATTAATTCCATCACAATTTCAGAAATCCTTAAACCATTTCAGTAACAATGCAAGTATAATACAAGATTAAAACCAGTACAAAATTAGTTACAGGCAAGGTCTGTCCTAAGGTAAGTTTATCCCCTGGCTCTGGACATGTAAAACTCAGAACTAGTTATTTGCTGCCAACATATAAAGGAGAAATAGCCATAGGATATATATAGCTATTTCAATAGGGAAGAGTTGGAAGGAATATAGGGTTCACCAAACACAAGCAGTTTTGAAAACCTGTAGGGCAATGTCCATTCAATTTCAAAGTCTGAGAGTCATCTATTTGGAGGTTCAGAAAGTAACAGTCTCACCCTTTCCAAGGGCTTATGCAGTGGCCCACATCTTCCTCAGTGCAACCTTGGGGACATTGGAAAGGCCAACATTTTCTGAGCTCCACCCTCTGCAAGCATCTGGGCTACACATAGGCTCTCTGCCATCTCTGGGATTTATGCTCAACCCCTCCATGTGGGGCAGCCAGGCTCTCTCCAACCCCTAAGGAATGTTCTCCAACCTTTATAAGGCCTCAGGTGGAATGGCTCTTCCAATGCAAAGAGATGGAAAGCCCACCCTCTGCCTTATGGGCAAACTCACCCTCTCCAAGTGCTTGGGCATGCTGCTTTCCTGGACCAAGCCTTCTTTACTTCAGCCCCAACCTCTGTGATTCTTCCTCTGAAGACATTTTGCCTTCACTTTGTCCCTTTCCTGAGGTCCCCAGTTGAGACTGGCACCAGTCGCATTTATATATATCCCATAGCACTCTTATTTGCTTTCTATGTAGTAGACAAGGATCATGCCCATCAGTCAGAAGTTTCCACAAATCCTTTCTGGATCTCCAATTCTGGCTTTTTCTGAAATGGCTGACTAGTTCCACATTTGGTTAAATCTTCCTTCAGACACTATTCCCTATTGTCTCCTTTTCTGGAAGCCCAGAATTTTCCAGAACATAAATTATGATTTCCTTGTCCCCAAGAGTTCAATTCTCAGCTTATCCCTGTCCTGTCATGCTTTACTATAGGCTGCAAGGAGAAACCAGGTGGCATTTTCAACATTTAATTTGGAAATATCTTCTGCTAAATATACAAGTTCATTCTTTTAAGATATGCCTTCCATATAAAGCCAGCAGTCAGTTTTGCTAGATTATCTGTCATTTTTAAATAAAAATTGTTTTATAATTTGCAATAACACATGACTCATTTCTCTCTGGAGCCCTGTCAGAGGTTCCTTTAGAATCCACATTTCTACCAAAAGTCTCTTCAAAGCACTCCAGGCCTTCTCTATCAAGTCCCTCACAAGTCCTCCAAAATCTTCCCCTTATCCATTGTAAAAAGCCATTCCAACATTTTTGGTGTTTATAAACTGAAGCACACCACTTTTCTGGTACCAAGATCTGTTCTAGTTTGCTAGCCACCAAAATGCAATATGCCAGAAACAGAATGTCTTTTTAAAAGAGGAATCTATTAAGTTGCAAGTTTACAGTTGCAAGGCAGTGAAAATGTCCCAAATGAAGAAAGACTATAAAAATGTCCAAATTAAGTTACCAACAGCAGGTTACCTTCATCAAGAAAGGCCAATGAAATCCAGGGTTTCACTCTCAACTGGAACATGTCAAGCATTGTAACATCCTCTCCTGGCTCCTTGTTTCATGAATCTCCACTGAGACATTTTCCTTCTTCATCCTCAAAGGACTCTGGCTGTGTGAGCTCTCAGCACTCATGGATCTCATGGCTCTGTAACTCTTTCCAAAATGTTACCTCTTTTAATGAATTCAAGTAAGCTAATTAAGATGCACCTTGAATAGGTGGATTCATATCTCCCTCTAGACAAAGGTTAATACCCACAAATGAGTGTGTCATATCTCCATGGAGATAGTCTAATCAGGTTTCCAACCTACAGTATTGAATAAAGATTAAAAGAAATGGCTGCCTCCACAAGGTGGATCAGGATTAAAGCATGGATTTTCTAGGGTACATAATCCTTTCAAGATGACACAATCTCCAAAGATCTCTGACTGTGTGGGCTCACAAGCTGTTTTGAAAATGGTTCCTTTTAAAGAACTCCAGTAAGCCACCCCATCTTGAATGGGTATAGACCCATCTCTATGAAAACCACCTAATCAAGAAGTCTTAAGCAAATTTAGGTGTGTCACATCTCCATGGAAACAATTTAATCAAAATGATCCCACCCAACAATATTGAATGAGGATTTAAGGACACATATTTTCTGGGATACACCACAGCTTCAATCTGGTACACCATGTGATAGATATCAGACTTTCTTGAGTCTACGTATCTTTCTCTATATGCCTTACAGAAAGTTTGGACATTTTTATGGCCATAGAGCTGTAAAACTGTAACTTAATGAATTCCATTTTAAAAGCTGTACCATTTTGGATATATTGCATTCTAGAAGCTTTGAGCAAGATAAAACACAGATTAAAGAAAAAATGTATACAAATAGAAACCACAAACCAGGCACTGCTAACAGAATTGTCAACTAACCAATTTCATGAGACTAGTATCATGTGAATTTAACTCCAACTCTGAGTCATCTCTTCTCCCCTGCTAAATAATTTGATTTAATCTTATTGGAAAGATAAGTGTCACAGGGATGGTTTATAGTTAGTGTAATTAATATGAAATCTGTTATATAAAAAAAATTTAATTTCAGATGTATAGCTAATATATCCTGCATTATTTATTTTAATAATATGTAGATATAATGAAAGAAAAAAATTTAGCACATGAGGAAAACAGAATTATTTCTTTTATTAGTGTTGTAAAACAAGAAATGGAAAATAATAAACTAAATGCTTTGATGAAAATAGAGGGCAAAACTTTAGCTTATACATTGGACATTTTTGTTAGCTTCAGTAACCAGGTTGTGTCCTATAACAAATTGCCTATAAGATGATGAGAAGGAGAAAAAACCCAGCTGATCGATAAATACTCTCTTGAAATTTCCTAAATAAGGCAACAGCTCTAAATATCATTCTTGAGAGAGCAATAATGCTATACATTTTACAAAGTAGATGAGGAAAGTTAGTGATAGTTCAGTGTTATTATGATAATTTTCACTGTTGGAAGTGTGCAGAGTCTCAGATTGTGTTAGTCATGGGAAAGAATATAGGGACAGACGAAGTCAGAATTTAGCATTTTCTAATTGGCAAACTTGATTTATCAAGAAGATGTAAAGGCATTTCTAAGGGCAATAGAAACATTCCGTCACTTATCATCTTTAACAGCATATATTTGGACACAAACAGATTTATGTTAACTGATACAAAATTGGTTCAATAAAACAAAGGAATAATGAAATGCTCTATGATCAATAAACCAAAGATGATACATATGGGAGTAATTTTGTTGGTGATTAATTGATTGTGTGATTACCATATGCAGGCACCCATTAAAGGTTAAATATTCAAAAACTTTATATTGATGTTTTATTATTTTATTCTCTCTTCAATGTTTTATTGATTATGATGGCAATAATGACCAATCTCACAGTTTTGACTGAATTGATAATCTTTGGATTTTCTACCAATTAAAATGTGTACACTTTAGATTCAGCACTCTTATTCATTTAGTTGTGGAACCTGAAGGGGGATGTCCTGATTATCATGATCACAACTTTATATAAACGGCTTCACACCCCTGTCTAGTTGTTCCTGAAGAATTTATGCTTCCTGGATCTCTGCCTCATTTCAATCATAATCCCCAAATCCCCAAGGAGTTTTCAACTCATTGACCCACAACAACTCCATCTGCTTCCTCGCTGTGTCATCCAAGTTTTATTGACATTCGTAAGGCATCTGCATGGCTTTTCTTATTCACAATAATGTACTTTAACTGCTATGCTGTCACTTGTCATCCTGTGGAAGGTGAAGTCATCGTGAATATTGGCATGTGTGTGCAGATGGCAGCTATGTTTTGGCTGCATGGAAATCTGAATACTGTGATGCACACAGCTGGTACCTTCTCTTTATCTATTGGGTCTAGTGTGTTCAATGAGTTCTGAAAGGACACCCAGTTATCAGCTGTTCTTTGTTCAAAATACTTAATAAGAGAAATTGTGCCCATCTTCATTACTGTTTGTAGATTCTTGCTGTGTTAATTTCATTGTCATTTCCTTTGTCTATAACTTCCCCACTGTCAAGAAGATTCCATCAAAAGGCCAGTTAAGAACCTACTCCACTTGCCTTTCACACATTCTGGTGGTTGTATTATTTCTCTTCACTAGCTTCACTGCTTACTAAAGCCAACATCAGCATCCTTTTCTATTTTTGACATTGTAATTTCTGTGCCCTACACTATGGTACCCCCAACCTTGAATTCCATCATAGACAGGCTAAGAAATAAGGCCATGAAGGTGGGTCTGGGCATGTGGATAAAAGGAGAGCACATCAGAAAGTAAATATATATTCAATAGCAAATATAATCTACAAATATTGATGGTTTATTCATTTTTCTCCTACTTTTACAAATAAATATATACAAAGAAAAAATGTCATATCCTTTATTAAGAATTTTCATTGGGCACAAATATCACATTGTTCTATAATTATGCAAGGCTTTGGAATTCCTAAAGTTAAATATGCATTTGCCAATTCATTTTTAGGTGTATTTATAGGTAGAATAAAGCTATTTTTGTATGATATGAAGAAATGTCATTGCTTGGAAATCACTACCACATATTACCAATCTTTACAAAATCATTCAAAAGCAACAAACAAATAAACACCCCAAACTCCCACTGTCTTATGATATGACATGCTCATTCAAATAACTAATATATTGTAGAGCCTTTGGACATATTAATGTTATTCATTCTTTGTATTAGGTTAGTTATATAAACACACCATAAGGGACAACAGTTCAAAATTGAATGTAGTGACCTCACCTACCAAACTTTCCTTATAGGAAGCTATTTTTCATTACATATTCTCATTTAAGGGTTTCAGTAAAATGACAAATGGGAAAAAATTGAATTTTTTTTCCAGAAACAGACATCAGAATCCAAAAGAAATAAATGAGCTGTGATTCACAAATATTCATTCATTCATTCAGTTTTCCTCCAAAGTTTACAAGTAGGTAGTTGAAAGAAAAAAGAGAGTAACACCTCAGTACATTTCATTAGCCAGAAAAGTAACATTTTCTCTTACTATGACAACTCAAGAATTCCTAATTCTTGAGTTATGGATCCCTTTTCTAATGCTTGTTTTATGGGGAATTTTGTAAGCTGAATTCTACCTTTTTTTTTTGGTGCATGGTCCAGGAATCGAACCCAGGTCTACTGCACTAAAAGTGAACATTCTACCACTGAACCACCAATGCACCCATAATTCTACCTATTTTCATATCATGTACAGAAACATGTTTGCTTAGAAAGCATTAGCACACATAACCAATTATTACCAAAAACAAAAAAATTTAACAAATGCAATCCAGTGCTTCTATCCTGTTATCTCACCAAATCAATGCATTAAAATCCTTTAGGATCCTTTGGCATATTTGTATTCATTCACTGTGCCAGTTTGAAAAGATTTATGTATCCTAGAAAAGCCATGTTTTAACCCTAATCAATCTTGTGGGAGCAACCATTTCTTCTAATCCCTATTCAGTACCATATGTTGGAAATTTGATTGGGTTGTCTCCATGGAGATGTGACTCACCCAATTGTGGGTATTAACCTTTGAATAGAGGGAAATGTGACCCCACCCATTCCAGCTGGGACTTGATTACTTTATTTGAAACTTTTGAAAGAGGCATTTTGGAGAAAGTTTGAGAATGACGAGAACAGCAGAGACACAAGAAATGCAGAATCTATCAGTCTTCATCTCCTTTGGAGATGAAGGAGAGTGCCCCATGGGGAGCATCATGAAGTAAGAGGCCTGAAGAGGAAGATAGAAGATGTCAACATGTTTGCCATGTGCCTTTCCAGTTGAGAAAGAAACACTGAACTTCATCATTTCTCGAGTGAAGCCGGCAAACTAGAACAGATTTTGGTAGTAAGTGTGGAATGCTGCTATGGTTTGCAAACACCAAACATGTTGAAATAGCTTTTTAAAGGGATTAGGGAAAGGCTCTGGAAGAACTGTGAAGGCTTTGAAGAGACTCTTGGTACAAATGTGTATGCTAGACAGAAAAGAGGCATGTATCATTGCAAACTGTAAGGCAGGCAATCCATGTTTTAAGATGGCAGACAATCTGCCAAAGTTGATGAGTGGTTTTGGCTGAAAGGCAAATTTAAAAAGCCATAAACTTGGAAATTTAACAGAATAGATTTCCAAATTAAATGTTGAAAGTGCAGTCTGGATTCTCCTTGCAGCTTATAATGAAACATGACAAGAAAAATATAAGAATTGAACTCTTGGGTACAAAGAAACCAGTAATTGATGATCTGGAAAATTCTGGGTTTCCAGGAAGGGAGACCCCAGAGAATAGTGCCCCATGTGAGAATTTAACCAAATGTGGAACCAGTCAGTCACTTCATAAAATGCCAGCATTGGAAATAGAGTTATCCAGGAAGGATTTGTGGAAACTCCTGCTGTCTGATGGGCACAATCCTTACTTGCTACACAGAAAGCCAACAAGTGTGATGTGGGACTTATATAAAAGGAAATGCTGCCAGTCTCAACTAGGAGGGTGCAGAAAAAGGACAATGTGAAGGTAAAACAATTTCAGAAGCAGAACTATGGAAGCAAAAGTCCAGAGTCAAGAATCCTCAGGCCAGGAGAACAGACCCACCCAAGTATGTGGAGAAGGTATGTTTGACCCAAAGGCAGAAGATGGACCTTACACCTTGGTGCAGTGAAAATGTCCTCCAGCCTCAGACCTTGGAGAGGGTGCAACACATTCCTTAGGGGATCAGGGAGAGTCTGGATGCCACCACATGGAGGGTTGAACATATTCTCTGGAAATGACAGAGAGCCGGGTTGCAGCTTGGATGCTTGAAGAGGGTAGAGCCAAGAAAAAGGTGGTCTCCAAAAATTCCCCTTGAATTCAGACAGAGGAAGACTGCTCCATACATCTTTAGAATGGGTGGAATTGCCACTTTCTAAAGCCCCAAAGATAAATGAATTTCAGACTTTGAAATTGAATGGTCATTGCCCTGCAGGTTTTCAAAACTGCTTGGGTCCAGTGATCCCTGTGTTCCTTCCAATTTCTCCCTATTGAAATAGCTATATGTATCTTATGACTGTGTCTCCTTTGTATGCTGACAGCAAATTAATTTTTACACACCCAGAGCCAAGGATAATGTTGACTTAGGACAGACCATGCCTGCATTTAACTTTGATGAGACTTTGTACTGGTTTAAATCTTGTACTACATTTGTATTGTTATTGAAATAGTTTAAGGATTTCTGATATTGTGATGAATTAGTGTATTTTGCATATGGAAAAAACACATCATTTTTAGAGTCCAGAGGGTGGAACATGCCATTTTGAAAGGGTTACATACCCTAGAAAAGCCTTGTTTTAATCCTAATCAATCTTGTGGTATCAACCATTTCTTCTAGTTCCTATTCAGCACTACAGTTTGGAAACTTGATTGGGTTGTCCTCATGGTGATGTGACTCACCCAATTGTGGGTGTTAACCTTTGAATAGAGGGAGATGTGACTCCCTCCATTCCAGGTGGGTCTTCATTACTTTACTCAATCCTTTAAATGAGGAAGAATTTTGGAGAAAGTTTGAGAATCATGAGAATAGCAGAGACATCAGAACTACAGAATCCACCAGTCAGTAACCTTTGGAGATGAAGGAGAATGTCCCTGGGGTAGCTTCATGAAGCAAGAGGCCTGGAGAGGGAGCTAGAAGGCATTGCCATGTTCACCATGTGCCTTTCCAGTTGAGAGAGAAACCCTGAAATTCATCAGCATTCTTGAGTGCAGCTAGCAAACTAGAACAGTGTCACATTTACACATCACTGTGAGGGATACATTAGTTAAAAATTAAATATGGTGTCCTTGCTCACCTCATTCTACTGATGCGATGTTATCTTTCATTTTTATGTTCATTACCAGTTTTCTGTGAAAGGAAGAATTAAAAATGAGTATTAAATTATTTTTTTCCAGAGATAGTTATCAGAACAAATGGGAATAGATAAACTATTATTAAAGTGTCATAGTAAATGAAAATTAATTTGGGTTATGTTTTCTTTTTATCTCAACATAACTATAATTTATTGTATCTGATATACAAAAGTTATATAAATGTGTGTGTGTGTGTGTTTGGTTTGATTAAGTTCCTGGGATGCAATATACTATAAATGGATTGGCTTTTACAATGGGGATTAATTAACTTAGTTACCATTCTAAGGCCATGAAAGTGTCCCAATTAAGGCATCAATAAAATGATACCTGGTCTCTGAAAACAGGGCACCATCATCTGGTACAACTCTGCAATTGGAAGTCAAATGATGATGTCTATTGGGCATTATCTCTAAGATTTTCTTCATTCTCTTCTGGCTTCAGTGGCTTCCTCTCTGAACTTCTGTGGGTCCTCTGTTAGCTTCTGCAGAGCTTTTCTCTATATTCTTCTCTGGGCTTTTTCTGTTTTTTTATCCCTTCATAAAGGACTCCAGTAAAAGTATTCAGACCCTCCCTAAGTGGGGTGGTCGCATTGCATTTGAAGTAACCAAAACAAAATGTTCCACCTAGAACAGGTCTGTATCATCAGGAATGGATTAAAGGAGTACAGACTTTCTGGAGAATATAACAACTTCATACTAGCAAAATCATTATAAAAATTTTTAAATCATATTTGTACTTCTTAAAATAAAGGTAAAGTTTTAAAACACTTCTTTTTGGTTATAATTGGGGTTCCCCTTTAATCATAAAAATTGTGTCTTCATGTCTGATTGACATTCTACTGGACATCTTAAAACTTATTCAATCATTCCCCTATAATTATACAATAGTTTTATTCTTGCATTATAAGAAATATTTGGTTGAATTAATCATAAAAATGTATGTAAGTGCTTTTCTTGAATCATTTTAGTATAATTCACAATAATTCTCATTATTGATCACGTGATATTATGAAATTATTCCTCCAGAATATTCCATAATTTTTCATATATTTTATGTCAGCAAATATTTTCAAATTAATGAGTTTCTGATTTTACAAGGATAGATTTCATTTGATTCGTTAGGTTCATTCCAATTTTCATGCAGTGTTTTTTCACCAAGGGATATAACAGAGGGATTGCTGCAATTGATTGCTCACCATGCAGAGGAACATGCTTATTTATTGTTTATTATTCTGTACTCTAAGTCATCTATTCATTTATCTGTGGAGTCATAAAATGTATGGTTAACTTGAATGTGCTTTTTTATGCTGTATGGTGAGGTCACATTTCATTATCTCCTATGTGAGTATCACGTTATTACAGCACCATTTGTTGACATTTTTGTTTGTTTGTTCTGCTTGTTTTTGTTTGTTTTTTGGGAAGTGCACAGACTGGGAATAAAATTTAGGTCTCCCTCATGGCAGACAAGAATTCTACCACTGAACTACTCTTGTACCCCCTTGAATGTGCTTTCAAATGGTATAGATACTAATATCTACTCCACGGAAATTTTGTCCATCCCTTGGAGTTCCTTTAATTTATATTTTGTTATTTTTTACTTAACAGCACGTCTAAGAATTATATAATTAAATGTGTCAAATTGTTTCCTTGTGATTTTTTATTACTTTAAAATAATAGTTATTAATCCATTGCATTTAATTCACATAATTTAACATCATTTTATATTGCATACACAAAGATGATTATGTGTGTACTGAGATTAAAATGCTTTTGAGTTTTTTGCAATAGTCTTAAAGAAAAGCAGGAAACATTTTCATGTATGCTGAAAAGTATTTCTCAATTAGGTCCATTTTCATTTATTTAATATAAACAACAAATTCCATGTTTTTAAATAAAATGTAAAACCATAAGAAGTTTAATTATTACATTTCCATATCATGTACTGCATATCATAACCCAAGAGAGAAATTGGCCTTAGTTTACACCATTTGCTGCTCCTCCATTTTTAATCTTCTCTAGTAAACAATTCTTAAGCATAGAATTTTCACACTCAGTACAATATTCAAATTTGTATGGATACTCCCTTTTTAGTTCAGTCATTAATTTTACTATGATAGTTCAAGTGACAATACCTACACTGTGTTAGTCTTTTCATACACGAATTCACAAGGTTGTTGTAAGTTTTCATCATTAATGCATGTTCCTGCACTGGCCAATTCAAAACTGCTGATGATCTTTCATCAGTTAATATTCATTGATAGTTCTTGTTGCTTTATATTGAATAGACTTATGCAGAATTTTCATAGAAGACTGTGTAATATTAAATTATGTTTTTCAGGTATGATTCTCTGATAACAGACAAAAAGTAAATGATATGGGGGAGGTTTTTTTGCATCTGCACATTTTGTTGTGATATATTCACATAGCATATATTCCATCCAAAGTATCAATCAATGTTTTACAGGATTACCACTTAGTTGTGCAATCATCATCAAATTCAATTTTAGACAATTTTCATTGCTTCAAAGAGAAAAATAACAAATACATGCCAGAGACCTGGGTTGGACTCCCAGTGCCTGCCCATGCAAAAAAATAAATATATACAGATAGACACACACAAAAAAATAAAAAACACCCAATATCACTTAACAATCCCCATTATTGACCCTTAGTATTGGTATGATATACCTGTTACTGTTGATAAAAAATTTAAGATATTATAATTTGTGTATAATTAAGTGTTAAATATTGTCTATAGCTCAGATTAGGTAATTCTTCCCATCTACCACTCTGCTAACTCTTTGTACAAATGTTGTACATCTTTAGTAATTCATGGAAGAATTTATTTCTATTTGTAGTGTTAATCAGTGACTTACATCACTTTAAACAACCCCTTTCAATCAAATTCACCACAATATGAGTGTTACTTATATTCCCAATAACAAGCTACCACCACCTCTATCCAGTCCCAAATATTTATGTTCAACCATCTTAACAGTTCTGAGCATATTATGTAACTGCTCCCCCTTCTATACTTTCTACCTATCTCTTGGCACCCTATGTCCTACATTTTTTAAGACAGTGAGTTTACATATTCGAGATATCTCTCCTTCTGTGTCTGGCTTATTTCACTCAACATTATGTCTTCAATTTTCATCTAAGTTATCACATACTTCAGGAGCCCATTGCTTCCAACTGCTTTAAAATATTCCATTTTATGTATATACCCTATTTTCTTTATCCATTCATCTATTGATGGACATTTGAATTGTTTCCATCTTTTGGCTGTTGTAAATACTGCCATTATGATCAATGGTGTGCAAATGTCTGTTCCTATCTCTGCTTTCAGATTTTCTGGGTATATACTGATTATATTTCCATTTGTAGTATATTGCATTCCAGCAGCTTTAACAAACAATACACTGGAGTTCCCTTTTATTCAAATTTTTGGAAAAGGTTGAGCAGAATGTTGTTAGTTCTTTCTGGAATGTTTGACAAAATTACCCTGTGATGTCATCTGGTCCTTGGCTTTTGTTTATATGGGGACTTTTGATAACTGATTAAGTCCGTTTCCTTATAATTGGTTTGATGATGTTTTCTATGTATCCTCCAGTCAGTTTAGGGTGTTTGTGTGTTTGTAAGTAATTAATCCGCATCATCTAAGTTTAGTTTGTTGGCTTACAGTGGTTCATAGTAGCCTTTTATGATCTTTTTTATTTTGGGGGGGTCCATGTTAATACACCCCCTTAACTCTGATGTTATTATTTTGCATCTCCTCTATTTTCTACTTTGCCCATTTAACTAAAATTTTGTTAATTATTTTGTTCTCTTAGAACCAATTTTTGGTTTTATTGATTCTCTCTATTGTTTATGTTTCTCCAATTCATTTTTGCCCTAATTTTTGTTACTTCTTTTCTTCTACTTAATTTAGAGTTAGTTTGCTACTATTTCTTTAGTTTATTTTTTCAGTTGGGTCTTTTTTTTAGCTCTTTCTTCCTTTTAAATAGACATTTAGAACTATAAATTGCCCTTTCAGCACAGCCTTCGCTACATCCCATAACTTTTGCTATTTTGTAGTCTCATTTTCATTCATCTCCAGATGTTTTCTGATTTCTCTTCCAATTTCTTCTCTGACCTACTGATTATTAACAGTGTATTATTATTAACATCAAGGGATTGAGAGAACCTTCTTGACCAAAAGGGGGAAGAGTGAAATGATACTAAGTGTCAATGGCTGAGAGATTCCAAACAGAGTCGAGAGGTTATCCTGGAGGTTATTCTTATGCATTAAGTAGATATCACCTTGTTGTTCAAGATATAGTGGAGAGGCTGGAGGGAACTGCCTGAAAATGTAGAGCTGTGTTCCAGTAGCCATGTTTCTTGATGATGATTGAACAATGATAAAGCTTTCACAATGTAACTCAGTGAAGGTGAAAACCTTGTGTCTGATGCTTCTTTTATCTACCATATCAACAGAAGAGTAGAACATATAGAATAAAAATCAATAATAGGGGGAACAAATATTAAAATAAATTTAGTTTGAAATACTAGTGGTAAATGAAAGCAAGGGGTAAGGGGTATGGTATGTATAATCATTTTTTCTCTGTTATTGTTTTGTTTTTATTTCTGTTGTCCTTTTATTTCTTTTTCTAAATGCATGCAAATGTTCTAAGGAATGATGAATATGCAACTATGTGATGATATTAAGAATTACTGATTATATATGTAGAATGGAATGATATCTTAATGTTTTGCTTGTTGTTAATTTTTTGAATTAATAAAAAAAATTTTTAAAGAGTATATTATTTTATCCTCATGTACTTGTGAGAGTTCCAGTTCTTTGGTGGCTGTTATTTCCAGCTTTATTACATTATGATCAGAGAAAGTGCTTTGAATAATTTCAATCTTGTTAAAATTATTAAGACCTGTTTTGTGCTGCAACATATTATGTGTCATAGAGAATGTTCCATAAGTGCTTGAGAAAAATATGTATCCTGGTGCTTTGGGGTGCAATAGTCTCTATATATCTATAAGTTCAAATTCATTTATCATCTTGTTTAGGTTCTGTATGTCCTTCTTGATTCTCTGTCTGGTTGTTCTATCTATGGTAGAGGGTGGTATGTCAAAGTCTCCCACTATTAATGTACAAACATCTGTTGCTCCCTTTAGTTTGATAGTGTTTGCCTTATGTACTTTGTAACTCCTTGTTTGGATGCATAAATATTTATGATTTTTATTTATTGATGGTGAATTTCTCTTTTTACTAATGTATAGTGTCCTTCCTTGACTCTGATAGCATTTTTTAATTTAAAGTCTATTTTGTTTAGTATTAGTATAGCTACCCCAGCATTCTTTTGGTTGTCACTTAACTAGCATATCTTTTTGCATCCTTTCATTTTCAACCCACTTGTACCTTTGGGTCTAAAATGAGTCTCTTTTAAACAGCATATAAATGGATCAAATTTTTAATCCATCCTGCCTATCTTGTCTTTTAATTGGGGATTTTAATCCATTCACATTCAAAGTTACTCCAAAGGCAGTTCTGAATTCAGTGATCTTATCCTTTGGCTTTTATTTATCAGATGCATATTTTTATTTCTCTCTTTTTAGCCTTAAAGTAATGCTACTAATACTCTTCAATTTGTTGCTCTTCACAGAACCTCTCTGTCCCATCATTTTTCCCAGTCAACTGTGCTCTCTTTTTTTATTTCTTCTTTTTAAAAAATTCTCTCACCATTGAATTATTTGTGAATATTCAAACTCTCCCTCATTTTTTGAAGAATATCTTTGCTAAATAAAGAATCATTGGGTGGCCATATTCCTCTTTTAAATTCTTAAATTTATCATACCACTTTATGGTGTCTGATGAGTCAGCAGCACTTAGTGTTATTTGGTTACCGTTGTGTGTGGTGATTCACTTTTCTCTTGCTACTTTCAAGACTTTCTATTTCCTTTCAGCATTTGACAGTCTGATTTGTATGTGTCTTACAGTGGGTCTATTTGAATTCATTCAATTGGGACTTTGTTGGGCTTCTTTGATTTATATATTTATGTCTTTTATTAGGTTGGAAATTTTTACCGTATTATTTCCTCAAATAATCTTCCTAGCTCTTTACTCTTCTCTTCTCCTTCTGGGATACCAATCATTCTTATAACTGGGTGTTTCATTTGTCAATCATTTCCCTGGGATCCAATTAAAAAATTGTCATTTTTCCACCATTTGTTCTTTCATGTGTTTAAATTCAATTGCTCTGTCCTCCATTTCATTTATTCTTTCTTCTGCCTCTTCAAATACACTCTTGTGTCTCTCAAGTACATTTTTAAATTTTATTTGCAGTATCATTCTTTTGCATAAGATCTACTGTTTATATATTTATTATTTTAAATTTTCTTTATGTTCTTCTAGTGTCTTCTTCATATGCTTTATTCCCTTAGCAAACTTATTGAACTTCTTTAGGAGTATAACATGAGAACTGCTTCATAGGAAATACCAAAGGGAGTTCTGCCAGCCAAAGGAAAGATAGGGAAGAGGGCTTGGAAGAGAATATGGAAATAATGATTATCAGTAAAAGTAACTAACAAGATAAAAAGAGTGAAAAGTAATAGATCTGACAAATAAAGGGCAAAGGAAAAAGTGGTTGAAGTAAGGATGGTTTTGACAGTAACATTGAGTATTAATGAATTAAACTCCCCAATGAAAAGTTATGGATTTGTAGAATGTATTAAAAATATGACCGAACTATATTCTGTTTACAAGGGCCTCATTTTTGACCCATAAATACACTTAAGTGGAAAGCAAAAGTGTAAATAAAGATATCCCACACAAGTAGCAACCAAAGATAAAGCTGGGCTAGGTATACTAACATCAGATAAAGTAGACTTTAAATGAAAAAAATGCTATGAGACAAGGAAGGATGTTATATATTAGTAAAATGGGCACAGAACTGAAAAGAAATAATATTTGTAAATATTTCTTCATCTAATAAAGTTGCACAAAAGTATGTGAGGTAAACACTGGTAAAACTGAAGGATGTAATAGATGTCTTTACAATAATAACAAGAGACTTCAACACATCAATCATTCCAATAGATAGAACATATACATAGAGGATCAATAAGCAAACAGGGGAATTAATTATATGACAATTTAACAGGATCTAATAGGCACATATAGAACTTTTCACTTCAAAAGAACAGGTTATACAT
Organism: Tamandua tetradactyla; assembly: GCF_023851605.1. NCBI lineage: Eukaryota > Metazoa > Chordata > Mammalia > Pilosa > Myrmecophagidae > Tamandua > Tamandua tetradactyla. The sequence continues at coordinate 109,651 of NW_027518274.1, forward strand.
TCTGCAAAATTGACCAAATGCTGGAGAAAAGACAGGTCTGACTAAATTTTAAAAGATAGAAACTATGCAAAGCACTTTTTCTGATCATAATGGAATGAAGCTAGCAATCAATACAACTGTAGAACTGGAAATTTCACAAATATATGAAGGTTACATAAAGTATGCCCTTAAGCAGTTAGTCAAAGAAGGATTTGCAAAAGAAATCAGCAAATATCTTGAGATCAATGGAAATGAGAACAAAACATATAAATACTTATGGGATGCAATTAGGGCAGTGCTGAGAGGGAAAATTATAGCTTTAGATGTTTATATTAGAAAGGAAAGAAGAAATAAGGTTCCAAATCCAGGAAATGAATTCAGCTATGGTTCCCATACCAAAACTACCTGCCTACATTGCACCTTCTGTATATTAGTGTATAGATTGTTCTACCTGAAAATTGAAAATAAGACATGTGCTCTCAGCCAAGACTATATTAATATATCAGATAGCAAAATTCAATGTTTTGGATTATCCAAAGCTTTCTGTTGTGTCTTTATAGACAATATTGAAACACTGGCTATGATCAGGGAGGTGTTTTACAGTGTATCATTCCTGATCCCCTACCTCTCACCTCCCTTTCTTATCCATTCCCCATGTGCTGACTTTTTTTAAGTTGCCTGTCTGGATCAGATAAGAGCCTGCTGGAGAGTCTTGGTAAGCATTAAGCATTTGATTGTCCCAAAAGAAATAAAACCATCTTGAGAGAAGAAGTAGATGACCCACTCTTGGTGCCCTCTCTTTTGGTCATAATTTTAGTATGTACAAACAACCAATTTGTCTGTACTTGGTTCTGTAATTGAGGTCTGAAATAGGAGTGTTTATGCCCTTTTATAGACACAGTTTCATTTTGCAGGACCTTTGTTTTTTTTTACCTCAAGCCTTAGAGTTAGAGCACACCTGGGCATGAAATTTTCGGTCCCTTCTGAGTTTGATTTTGAAAACTAGACTTACTAGCTGACTGACTCTGTGCTGGTCTTTCTTGGAATGAAGAGCATCCATTTCAGACCATCTATCTCTCACATGCCTCCAAAATAATTTCGTGTCCAGAGAGATCTATTTCCTTTGAGATTTTAGAGAATTTACCTGGATTAGGAGAAGGCCTTCAGAGTTCTAAATGGTGTATTTGTACTTATGTGTGTGTGTGAGTGTGTGAGTGGCAGTCTAGTTTATATTTATATTTAACTATGGTAGATTTGACCACCCAATGTCCTTTTTAATTAGAGTATTATTTCCTTGACTCATCTTAGTAATTTTTATCAGACCTTTTTTGCCTCATTACAATATAATAGGTTTAAAATGCCTGCGATAAGGACTTGATTATGTAATAGAGAAAAGTGAGAAATTATGAGAGAAACAGAGTATTCTTACAGTATCATCTTGGAGTAGGGAAAACTCTGAAGATCACACAAGGAAGTACCAGAACCTTTGAGAAGTGGACAAGCTTTTTATTGCCAACAGGTTCAGAGGACTTCTGTCCAATGTTTAATTGCCTAATATCCTTTGTCTCCAGATTATATAGGCTAGCAAGCAGGGAGTACAGAAGGAGAACTTGCAGGGCAGGAATTACCATGGGAATGGATGGGTGGTGCTATAAGCCCTGGTTCAGGGCTGATTTCTCTTATCTGGAAAATAGACATTTAATCTTGCTGTGCAGGCAGGACTGGACATGATGAAGCAGGCATTTTGTTTCACTACCTCTTTCAGAAATCATGCTTTTACACCTTCTTGAAAGTACACAAATTCAAAAAGTTATTTTAGTAAGGAAATCCAGCAATAATACTGAGGTCACTTTTATGAACTACCTAATTCCCTCTTTAGATGATATTATTCATCTAAATAATAATTTAAAGTAAAATAAAAAAGAATTTTATTCTATAGATGTAGCACCATTTTCACTTGTGGGGACTAATTTATATTCATGATAGTTTGAGGGGTACAGGTTATGAAGATGAGGTAGAAGGCAGTTTTTCTGTCTATTAAGGCTTCTATAGTTTGACTTATACTTTTTAGTGAACAAGACAGGAGGTAGGGGAGGATAAGACATATACTAAGCAGCACTAAAACACCTCCAATCAAAGTTTTGAACCTCCAAAATGTTGAGAACCAACACCCAAACAGGTTTTTGGGTTCCCAGCCATTTCAGGTCTGAACTGGGACATGGGCTAGGGTTCTCATGTGATTGGTGATTTCCTCTATTACCTTTTGGTCATCTAACTGCAGGCAATAGTTGGAAAAGTTAAATTTCCACACACTCCACCTTCCTTTGCTAACAGGTAGTTAATAGCCAGTCAGATAGATGGCCTTTATAAATTCGGTTTGTTTCTGTGCTAACAGATTTAAAGCCCAGGCTGTTTCATTTGTGATCTGTTCAACTACTGCCTGGAGCTGAATGGTGTGATTCAACATGCAAATTGGTGGCAAAAACAGCATCCTGCAACTTATATAGAAAAGGAGTAGTTACCTGGATATGGATAATGCCACCAAATTAAAGTAAAACTAGTTTCTGGAAAGAATTGCAGGAAGACTAATTCTAGGAGAGCTAATACAGCCAAATGAAAAACAAACACAGAGATGAGGATAAGGAAAGTCAGGCCACAAACATGGTAGGCCAGGGTGCCCATGTGGTGATTCCTCAATCTTTGATCTTGTGTGGTTCAGTCAACCCTGGAGTGACTGAAGCAAGACTCAGAGTCTGATGATTTCCTCAAGCTTGAGCCATGCATAGACCAACAAGCAGAGTGACTGGGGTATGGCAGGTGGTGTTTTTATGCAGAGTCAGATACAGTGGGTTTTCAGGGTTAGTCTGGCACTTCTAAGATGGGATTGAGCTATTTCCAGGTTTCAATCAGGAATAGTGGATCCATGGGATGATCTCGACAACTTTAACAGCTGTAGGGGTAGAAAGGAGAACCGTATAGGGCCCTAACCAGGTTGGTGTTACTGCTTGATTTTTTCCAACTTTTTACACAGACTAATGATCCTGGAGTAAAGGAGTGTACAAGCATTGTTAATAGTAGTGGGAATCTTTCATTTACCCAGCTGTGCAGTAGAGACATAGTGGAACTTAGGCCCTGGAGTTGCTTTTTTTTTTAAGCTCGTTCTCTGAATTGTGTAATATTTCCTTGGAGTTCTTTTATCAGTGTTGGAGGGCTTCTGAGCAAAAATTTAAAAGGGGAAAATCCGGTCTGTTTTGTGGGACTGCATCTTACTCTCAACAAGGCTATGGGGAGAACATCAGTCCATTTTAGATTGGTTTCCTGGCAGAGCTTCTTCAGATATGATTTCAGGGTGCAGTTCATTCAATCCACTTTTCCTGAACTCTGCAGCCTATATGCTGTGTGAAGATTCCACTTTATATGGAGGGTTTTGCTGAGATTTTGCAGAATTTTGGCCACAAATGCCTGTCCATTGTCAAAGCTGAGGAGGCTTGGCAGGACATACTGTGGGATGATTTCTTTGCCCAAGAACCAAACTACTTTCTGGGCCTTTTCTGAGAATGTGGGAATGATTTCCACCCATTCTGAGAAGGTACAGACTCCTACTAGTGAGTAGTGGTATCCTCTTGCCTGGGGAAGCTCTGTGTCATCTACCCGGATGTTGTCAAATGGCATTTGCCTCAGGACTTGAGTTCCCGAGGTGGGTTTTGTTAGTGGTTGTTTTGAACACAAGTTACACATTTAGCACAAACTATTCAGGCAATTTGATACAGCCAGTGACTGTAAAAGTACTTTGAAGAAACTGCTCCAGGGCTGGTTTAACTGTGAGAATTTTCATGAATTTGCAAAACCACTCCTGGGCTGAGTGCTTCTGTGATTGCTAATTGACTATCTTTGAATTTCCACCATCCATTCAGTTAAGAAAGTGCTGCTTTCTTGGCTTAAACAAGCATGTTCAACCTTGGAGTATTTTGGCCTCAAGCCACTTATAAATTCTAGTAGAATTGCTGTTATTAAGGTGAAGTGGGTTCCCCTTAAGTCTGCTGCCTTGGCTTCTTTATTGGCCAGATGGTTCCCTGGGACTCCTGTAGTGTTTCCTGATTGATGCCCAGGGCAGTGGATGATGGTGACCTTCACAGGGGTGCATACTGCTTCCAAGAGTGCCAGGATTTTTGGGTCACATTTTATTTCCATTCCTCCAGCATTAATCAGTCCTTTATTTTTGTATAGGTCCTCGTGCACCTGAGCAGTGTTGAAGGCATTGTCAGTTTTATTCTGAGTTGTCTTCAAGGCCTGCTAGACCTACAAAATCAGTAGCTCTGGGTTCCCATTGTTAGTGGGGTGTTTGCACCCCTTTCCCATCTTTTCTTAGGGTAATATGCTTTCCAGTGTCCTTTTTCCTTACAGTAAGCACACTGGTTACTTCCCAGTGGAGATGCTTTCCTACCTTCTCTGAGTGGCTCACAATAAGTGCATGCTTTATTTCCTGGCCCTGGCCAATTGAATGTTCTGGTTGTTGAGAATGAGGGCTTTTTAGTGCCCTGGGTGAGCACCACAGCAATCAAGTCTGTCTTTTTTTCAGTTGGCAGTCTGCTTTTCTCTGTGCTTCCTGGTCTTGGTTCATGTCTTGATTGTCCCTTGGTTTGAATGTTTTTATAGAATTGCTTTAACTTGGATATTTTCATGGCCTTAGGACTGTAAATGTGCAACTTACTAATTTCCTCTTTTTAAAAGCCATTTCATTTTCCAGCTGCCTTCTAGCAGCTGGAAAACTAAAATCGGTTTTGGTACTGAGAGTGGGGTATTGATGTGGTTGCAAATACCAAACATGTCAGAATGGTTTTTTAAATGGATAAGGGGAATATTTTGGAGAAGTTGTGAAGAGCTTGATAGAGAAGGCTTAGAATGCCTTGAAAAGACTGCTGGTAGAAATGTGGACTCTAAAGACACTTCTGATGAGGTCTTAGATGAAAATGAGGCACATGTTAGTATAGACTGGAAGTAAGGTGAGCCTTGCTTTAAAATGGCAGATAATCTGGTAAAATTGACTAGCAAGTTTGGCTGGAAGGCAGATTTTAAAAGTCATGAACCTGGATATTTAGCAGAAGAGATCTCCAAATCACATGTGAAAAGTGCAGCTTGGTTTTTCCTCATGGCTTATAGTGAAATGTGACAAGAAAGATATAAGCGAGAACTGAACAGTTGAGTACAAAGAATCCAGAAATTAATGTTCTGGAAAGTTCTGGGCTTTCAGGAAGGGAGACCTCAGAGACGGGTGTTCCATGTAAGGATTTGGCCAAATATGGAACCATCCAGCCATTTCAGGAAAGCCAGGATTTGACATGGAGTTATCCAGGAAGTTTTTGTGGAAGCTCCTTATATCAAATGGGCATGATCCAAGGCTTACTGTATAGAAAACCAGCAAGAGTGTTGCAGGATATGTATAGAGAATCACTTCCATTCGGGACCAACAGGGACAGAGAAGAGACACATTGGAGGAAAAATAACTTCAGAAGCAAAGCCATGGAGGGTGCGATCTAAACTCAAGTAGCTCCAGGCTAGGAAAGCAGAACCACTCAAGCATGTGGAGAGTGTGAATTTGCCTCAAAGGCAAAGGATGGGCCTTCCACTTCATTGCAGTTGAAGAGTCATACTGCCTCAGGCCTTGGAGACAGAAAGCACATTCCTTGGGGATTGGGGAGAGGCTGGTTGCCACCATATGGAGGGCCTGAACATGTGCCTCAGAGGTGGCAGAAAGCCCATGTGTGGCTTTGATGCTTGGAGAGGGTGAAGCCGAGAAAAGAATGGTCTCTCCAATGTCTCCCAATGTTGTACTCAGAGAGAGGTGGGCCTCTCCATAGGCCTTTCAAAAGGGTGGGACTGCTGTTTTCAAAAACCCCAAAGATAAATAATTCTCAGACTTTGAAACCAAATGAAAGTTGCCTTGGAGATTTTCAAAACTGTTTGGGTCCACAAATCCCTTTGTTCATTCTAATTTTTCCCTATGGAAATATATATATATATATATAAAGTGTTCCTCCTTTGTAAGTTGGCAACAAATAACTTGTTCTGAGTTTTACAGAGCCAGAGGAGAATTTTGCTTTAGGACGGACCATGCCTGTAACTAACTTTGATGAGACTTTGTACTGTTCTAACTTTGTTTTGTATTTGTGTGTTACTCAAATCATTTAAGGATGTCTATATTGTGATATAATTAACATATTTTGTATATTGGAAAAACGTGTTTTAGGGTTCAGAGGGTAGAATGTGATGGTTTGAAAGGATTTATGTACCCTAGAAAAAACACATTTTAATCTTAATCACTATTGTGGGAGCAAATACTTCTTCTAATCCCTATTCAGCACTCTGTGTTGGAAACTTGATCAGGTTATCTGCATAGAAAAGTGACTCAATCAATTGTAGGTATTAAATTTGATTAGATGCAGATGTGTCTCCACCCATTTTACATGGGTCTTGATTAGTTAACTGGAATCCTATAAAACAGGAGACTTTTTGAGAGAGTTCCTTTAGAGAATGAGGACAGAGCTGAAGAACTATCACAGAATTATGAGAGAACCAGAGTCCACCTGTCAGCAACCTTTGGAGATGAAGAAGGAGAATGACCCTGGGGAAGCTCCATGAAATGAAAAGCTTGGAGAGAATGCTAGCAATTCACCTCATTTACCACATGCCTTCCCAGTTTGAGAGGAATACTGAACTCATTGGCCTTTCTTGATGGCAAAAACTTGATGGTTCCTTGGTTTGGATGTTTTTATAGATTTGCTTTAATTTGGAGGTTTTCATGGCCTTAGAACTGTAAACTTGTAACTTATTAAGTTCCCCTTTTTAAAGAGCCATTCTATTTCTGGTATATTGCATTCCAGCTATGGCTAACTAGAACAATATATTTATTGAGACTTGCTTTTGACCCAGCATATTGTCTATCCTAGAGAATGATCCATGAGCATTTCAGAGAAAGACATATCCTTCTGTTGTGGGGTGCAATGGTCTGTAAAGGTCTTTTAAGTCTAGTTCATTTATTGTATTATTCAAATTATGTTTCATCATTGATTCTCTGTCTAGATGTTCTATCTCTTGATGAGAGCAGGGAATTGAAGTCTCCAACTATTATGGCAGAGGTGTCTCTCTCTCCCTTTGGAATTTTCAATATTTCCCACATACATTTTGTAGTACTCTGCCTCAGCACATAAATATTTATGATTGGTATGCCTTCTTGTTGAATTGTCTCTTTTTATTAATCATGGTGTTCTTCTTTGTGTCTTTCAATTGTTTTAAATTTGAAACCTAATTTGTCTGATATTAGTATAGCTACTCTTCTTTGTCTGCATGAAACATTTTCTCCAACTTTTCACTTTCAACCTGTTTTTGTCTTTGGGTCTAAAATAAGTCACTTGTAGACAGCAGATAAATGGGACCTGTTTTTTAATCCATTCTATGTAATTTGATTGGGGAATTTAATCCATTAACATTTAGTGTTATTACTGTAAAGGTAGTACTTTTATCTACCATTTTGTATTTTCAATTTCATATGTCAAATCTAAATTGTTTTTCTCTTTTTACCTTTACTGGTAGTCTTTGTTCTAGTTTGCTAGCTACCAGAATGCAATTTACTATAAATGGAGTGACTTTAAAAAGGGGAATTTAATTCATTGCTAGTTTACAATTCTAAGGACAAGAATATGTCCCAATAAGAACAAAGTTATAAAAATGTGCAATCTAAGGCATCAAGGACAGATATCTTCATTCAAGAAGGTCAACGAAGGTCAAAGTTCCTTTCTCAACTGGAAAGGCACACGGCAAACATGGTGACATCTGACAGCCTTCTCTCCAGGCCTCTTGCTTCATGAAGCTTTCCTGGGCCATATTCCTTCTTCATCTCTAAATGTCTTTGGTTGTATTGGCTCTGGCCTTCATCATTTGCAAAAGGTACTCTCCAAAATGCTTCTTCTTTCAAAGGATTAATGGGTGGTGGTGGTGTCACAACTCCATGGAAACTATCTGATCAAAAGTTACCACCCATAATTGGGTAGGTCACATCTCCACGGGAACAACCAAAATGCTTCCAGCCAGCAATATTGAGTGATGATTAAATGACATGGCTTTTCTGGAGTCCACCACAGATTCAAACAGGCACAGTCTTCATTTCCACACTTTTCCACATGTCTCTCTCCTGCCTTTTCATATCTTCTGGTAGTGTTCCCTTTAGTAGTTCTTCCAGAGCCAGTCTTTTGGTAAAAAAAATCTCTCAGTGATTGTTTGCCCAAAAGTGTTTTAATCTCTCCCTCATTTTTGAAGAACAATTTTCTTGGATATAGACTTCTTGTTTGGAAGGTTTTCTCTTTTAGATTCTTAAATAAATGACACCATTGCTTTCTCACTTCCATGACTTCTGCTGAGAAATCTTTAAATATTCTTTGTGGGCTTCCCTTTTATGTGATGGATTGCTTTCCTCTTGCTACTTTCAAAATTCTCTCTTTCTGTCATCTGACCATATGATTAGTAAGTGTCTTGCAGTATTTCTATTTGAATCTATTCTCTTTAGGGTATGCCACACTTCCTAAATCTGTAATTTTATGTCTTTCATAAAATATGAGAAATTTTCAGTGATTATTTCCTCTATTAATCCTTCTCTTGTTTTTCCATTCTCTTCTGCTTTTGAGACACCCACAACACATATATTTACGCACTCATGCTGTCATTCAGTTCCCCAAGGCCCTACTCATATTTTTCTATTTTTTTCTTTATATTCTCTTTGTGCATCAGAATTCAAATGCCCGGTCCTCTTGTTCACTAATCCTTCCTTGTGCCTCTTCAAATATATTATTGAAGGTTTCCATTTTTTTTCATTTCTTCAACTATGCCTTTCACTCCCATAAGATCTGTGACTTGTTTTTCAAACTCTGATTTGTTCTTTGTATTCACCCAATGCCTTCTTTATATCCTCCCTCAACTTGTTAGTTTGATTTTTGATGAGATTTTCCATATCTGTTTGATCAACCTGAATTCATTGTTTGAAATCCTGTATCTCATTTGAATTGTTGGTTTGTTCCTTTGACTGGGCCATATCTTTGGAAAATGACTGAGTCATTTTCCTAATATGACCCATTTCTTTTTGCTGTCTTGTAGGTCTTTGATTTCCTTAGTTTATTCTGAAGGCTGTTTTCCTGCTTTTACCTCAGATTTTCTTACTGGATTGCTGTTTTACTTTTCCAGCATGGGCAGGCACTTGGAATTGAACCCAGACAGGCAAGTACTCTGTCACTGTGCTACCATTGCCCACTCTGGATGTTTTTCTCCCTGTCTGTTCTTTGACATTCAGTTCAACTTATTCTAAACTTCTAGCATAGGTTCTGTTTAACTGAATAGAATTTTTCAGTTCTTGTTTTCCTGTTTCTTGCCCTGCCTATATGGAGCCTTCTTTTGGAAAAGAGTGTCCTTAAATATTATAAACTCCAGTTAGTTTTTCCCAGACTGAGCTTATCTTCTCTCAGGAGTGGTCTCCTGCAACAATTTTCCTGAGGGTGAGAGATAGCAGGTTAACAGACTTTCCTATGAAGCCTCTAGACTCTGTCCTTTTCCTTTTCTGCCTGTTATGTGGTGCTTGTCTTCCTGTGGCTTCCCACCAGCATAAAGTAGTGTAGTGCCCTTAACTTCAGCAGACTCTCCCTGCCATGGTCATGGTTGAGACAGAGGGGGATTGTATGTTGTCATTAATTTCTTCAGATTCCCAGTCCCTGAGGCCTGAATTGCTTCAGGGAAGGACTCCACTTGAGCTCTACTCCACCTTTCTCTTGGGGAACGTACAGCTTTTGGAGATTAACTTCTTTCAACTGACTAGTTACTTTGTCTCTCATATAAACTTAATTTTGCCCTTTCCTGGAGCAGTGCTGGAAGCTGAGAAGCCTTTCAGTTTTATGTTATGAGTTGTTAAGTAGTAGAAACAAAGCAAAAAAATTCTTTTCAGAGCAGTACGCCCTCCACTCCCCCATTCTACCCCACCCCTGCTACCCCAACCCTGCTTCTCATGTTTGTTAACCAAGAGCTTAAATTGGTACATTGCTCTGTGTATCTCCAGGCTCTGTGTGCCCCCTTTTTAAGATTCCAGAACTTTTCAAGTATCTTGCACTGTCTGACTCAAAAAGCCTATGTTTTTTTTCTCCATCAGCTTTGCCCTCCCTGCTGGGGCAAAACTCCTGGTACATTTGGCTTTTATTCCAGGTTTATCTGCACTAGAGTCCTATTTTCAGTAGTCAAAATTTAATTAATTCCAAAATTGGAGCTTGGCTGAACTAAGATCTTGCTGTTAATAAAGTCTGGTTCTTTTCCCCTTGGGGAATGAGCATGCTATGCCCATGGGGGAGGGGTGCTGACTCCTGTGGCTTGAGGATCTTAGAGTTCTGTGTGGGGTTCAGCCAGACTAGCTTATCCAGACTGGTGCATATTTTTGCCTGGTCACTGATATGGCCCCAGCACTTTTTCTGTACTATTCCTAGCTATTTATTAGCTGCTCTGGAGGATGAATTTAATTACACACCTCACTTATCTGGCATTTTGCCACCACCCTCCTAAATAGAGATTATGTCTGCCTTTTAATAGGAGAGTTTGGTCAATCATATATAAAGTTATTATTGATAAAGAAAAACTTATGACTGACATTTACCTATTTGTTTTCTGTATGTTTTAAGTGTATTTTTTCCCTGATTATACCATTAACAACTACTTTCAGTCTGTTTATTTTTGTAGCATCTATTTTTGTCCATTTTATCCTTTTCTCTGTATCTTTTGGTTTTTTTTTAGTGATTACCTTTGAGATTTCAATTAACATCTTACACTAATAATGACCTAGTTTGAATACAAACTTACTCTCAGAAATATACAAATGCTCCACTACTATTTAACTCTGTCCTTACCCTTTAGAATGTTACTGTCCCAGATTGCATCTTTATATATTGTGTTCTCATTATCATATAAATTATTGCTTTTCACATTTGCTTTTTGAGTCATATAGGAGGGTGTTATAGTTTGCTAGTTGGCAGAGTGCAGTATGCCAGAAATGGAATGGCTTTTAAAGAGGGGAATTTAATAAGTTGCTAGTGTACAGTTTTAAGGCCAAGAAAATGTCCCAATTAAAGCAAGGGTATAACATATCCAAATTAAGGCACCAATGAGAGGTTACCTTCATCAGGAAGGGGTGATGAAGTTCAGGATTTCTTCAACTGGAAGGGCATGAGGTAAAGTCTGTCAGCTTTCTCTTCCAGCTTCTTGTTTCATGAAACTCCCCCAGAGATATATTCCTTCTTCATCTCCAAATGTCTCTGGCAGCATGGGGTCTTGCCTTGTGGCTCTACCTTGGCTCTGCTCAGCTCTGCTATGGCTTTCTCATGCCTCTAAGAAGGACCCTCTCCAAAACTTTTCCCCCTTTAAAGGATTCCAGCAAATTAATCAAGACCCTCCTGGAATGGGTGGAGTCACAGTTCCCTTTAATCAAAAGTAATGCCCACAATTGTATCAATCACATCTCCAGGGGAACAATCAAAATGCTTTCAGCTAGCAATGCTGATTGGGGATTACAGACCATAGGTTTTAGGGGATCCACCATGGATTCAAACTGGCACAGAAGGTAAAAGCAGTTACAAATCAACAGCCATCATGAAGAAGTCAATAGAGTGTCGAGGTAAAGCAATTAGAGAGCAGAAATCATAAGAAGGAAAGAGGCTGTACCATACAGAGAAAAAATTGAAGCAAAAGTGCAAAGAGAAGCAGCAATGAGATGGACAAAGAAAAGGGAGAGTGCTTGGGCAGAGGGGAGAAATCACCCATTCACAAAGGAGGCCTCAATTTACAAGGCCTCCAAGGCTGAATTTCAGTCTTTCAATGAGCATAACTAGAAACCCTTTTTTTTTTTTTTTTTTTTTTTAAAGGAAGGAAAGACAGAGAAGGAAGGAAGGGAGGAAGAAAGGGAAACATTTTTAAACATTTTCTTGTTTTTATTATATTTTGTTTTTGTTTTGTTTGTTTGTTACATGGGCTGGGGCCGGGAATCGAACCGGGGTCCTCCGGCACGGCAGGCAAGCACTCTTGCCCGCTGAGCCACCGCGGCCCGCCCCTAGAAACCCTTTTAACTCAAAACAACTTGAGTGGATCTCTGATCCCTCTTGCTCCCTAAAGAAGTAGGGTAACATTAAAGGCTATATTCATGGATGAACAATTAATTTTAAAAAGCTTACATGAGTACAGGAAGCCAGCTGATGTTGGGGTGAAAACATAGGTTGAGGCCACTTTTTTTGGCATATTCATCATCATGATCATTTCTTGGAACATTTGCATCTATTCAGAAAAAGAAATAAAAGAAAAACAGAAGATAAATTATATATACCATACCCCTTATTCCTCCCTTTCATTGATCACTAGCATTTAAAACTAAATTTATTTTAACATTTGCTTCTCCTAGCATTTATTTTTTTTCATATGTTCTACTCATCTGTTGACAAGGTAGATAAAAGGAGCATCAGACACAAGGTTTTCACAATCACACAGTCACGTCGTGAAAGCTATATCGTTATACAATCATCTTCAAGAAACATCGCTACTGGAACACAGCTCTATATTTTCAGGCATTTACCTCCAGCCTCTCCATTACATCTTGAATAACAAGGTGATATCTACTTAATGCCTAAGAATAACCTCAAGGATAACCTCTCAACTATGTTTGGAACCTCTCAGCCATTGACACTTTGTCTCATTTCACTCTTCTCCCTTTTGGTCAAGAAGGTTTTCTCAATCCCTTGATGCTGAGTCTCAGCTCATTCTAGGATCTATTTCCCATTTGCCAGGAAAGGCCACACACCTGGGAGTCATGTTACACATAGACTGGGGGAGGGTGGTGAGTTTTGGGTTGTGTTATCTGGAGAGAGAGGCCACGTCTGAGAAACAAAAGAGGTTCTCTTGAGGGTGAATCTAAGGCCTAAGTTTAAGCAGGTTTGACCTATCCTTTGTAGGATTAAGTTTCATATGAACAAACCCCAAGACTTGGGGCTCAGCCTACAACTTTGGTTGTCCACACTGCTTGTGAGAATATCAAGAATTCAACTTGGGGAAGTTGAATTTTCTTCCATTCTCACCATTCTCTGAAGGGGACTTTGCAAGTACTTTTTTACTCATTGTTCAAATCACTCTGGGATTTATCAGGGCATCACTCTGGACAAACCAATGAAATCTCATGTCCTACTCAAGGTTCCATGTACTTATGGTGTTCAATTAAGCTGTCTATATAAGTTATATTAGGAAATGCACTAGTCAAAATATAAATTTTATAGTGAATGAACATTGTTGCTTTAGCCTCATTCATAAGTTGAAATTTAAAAATATTAATTACCATCTACTTTCAGCACCCTGAAGTAATACATTCCTTTGTTCTACCTCATACAAAAACATTTTTAAATTTTGTACATTTAGTCACTATCATTATACACTCTAGGCATTCCTAAATTATACCTTCTCAATCTTTATTGTCTATCTTTCTTTCTGATTTCATTTGTGCCCCTTGCCCTCTTACCTCCATCGTTCTCACATTCAGCTTCATTCAGTTTTTTAACATAATTGTAATACAGTTAGGTAGTATTGTGCTGTCCATTTCTGAGTTTTTACATTCAGTCCTGTTGCACAATCTGTATCCCTTCAACTCCAATTACCCAATGTCTTACCCTATCTCCTGATGGTCTCTGTTATGAACAAAATTCTCCAGATTTATTCACTAATTTCAGTTAATATCAGTGAGACCATACTGTATTTGTCCTTTTGCTTCTGGATAATCTCACTCAGCATAATGTCTTTAAGGTCCATCCATGGTGCTGCATACTTCATAACTTTATTCTGTCTTACAGCTGCATAATATTCCATTGTATGTATATACCACAGTTTGTTTAGCCACTCTTGTGTTGATGGACATTTTGACTGTTTCCTTCTCTTCGTAATTGTAAATAATGCTGCTATAAACATTGGTGTGCAAATGTCTGTTTGGGTCCTTGCCCTCATGTTCTCTCAGTAGAAACCTAGTAATGGTATTGCCGGCTCATATGGCAATTTTTTAGCTTTTTGAGGAACCACCAAGCTGCCTTCCACAGCAGTTTTACCATTTGACATTCCCACCAACAGTGGATAAGTGTGAGAGGCCACTTGTTTGGAAGCTTGGAATATGAAGGCAAGGAGGCCAGAACCATGGAAGGATGCACAAATGGTGCATGACAAATATGGAGCTGTTGTGCATTCAGGAGATTCATCTCTGAATTGAGCATGAAGCCTAGGGACTTGCAGAGCCATTAGAAGACCTCCCCTGGCAGGGAAGGATGAAGGCTGGAGCTGAGGGGGTATTAGGGTGAATTGCAAAGATGACGTATTTACTAGAATAAGGGTTAGTTTCTACAACAAACGCTAAAATGCATAATGGCTCTAACAGGAGAGGAAGCTATTCCTCAGTCATGTAAAATATCAAAGAGGTATTCCCTGTAATCAGCTCTCAAGTGTTGATTAAGAAACACAGGCCTTTTCCATGTTGTGACATCACCATTTTCAAAACCAGCTTCAAGCTAGCAGAAAGAAAAACGGAGTGAAGTCATACCCACCTCTTGAGCCCCTGATGCAGAGATGAAAGGTTGAATAAGAAGCACTGGGCAACAGAATAGATGGGGTGGTAGAAGTCAAGGAGTCACAGACGAATTTTGTGTGACAAGCGTACCAGAGTCATCAATAGGCTCAGGAGAATATTTGATACATTTATTGATAGAAAAGGACACCTGGGTTCTATTATTTTTTTTGGCCCTGGGGCATTAGTTGGAAACAAGGAGGTCATTTAGAGTCCATGGGCCTTTCTGGCAACTAGTAATCTCACCACAACCTCATCAGTATGAGACATGACCAGATGACCATTTGTTATGTCCCTTCCTCTTTATGAGTATTATTTGTGTCTTGGTACCCTTAACTGCTCAGCTCTTGCTCTGTGTAGCTGGACTTCTGAGAGAGAGGATTTTTGGGACCCAGTTAATCAACTCTGCCCTTTATGGCCAGAATGTTCATAATCGATAATCAATTGAGATAGATTGTGGTGGCTGTTCCTGACCATGTTATGGTCTGGTCAGAGTTATCTGAGGCAGACAGTCCTGAGGCACCAGCATGTGTTCTTAGGCTGAAAGAATCTTTTGCAACAACTCTATGGGTAAGGCTGGGTTTGTGAGGACTGGTCGATCCTGTTAATGAACATCCCTTCTTTAAGACTCAGGTTTCTTATCCTTAAAATGAAGGATGTAGGCCACATGATACTTTTGAGTGCTCCACATTTTGTGCTTTACCAACCAGAATAACTCTAACTGCTGCAACAATCCCAGCCCTTCACTGGCTTATTAAAATAGAACTTTGTTCTTTTTCTCACAGAGGAGTCCATATGGAAGAAGTCTGTGTAGAGGAGAGCTCCTCTACAAAGTGATTACTGACTCCGCTCATCTTGGGATCTCACTGCCTTTAGGGCTTTGGAGTCTGGCCATTGCATGGAGCAATAGAAGGTAGAAAATACATACTCAGTTATTAGTTACCTTGACTCAGAAGTAACTCATCACTTCTGCTCACATTCCAGTAAAGAGTCTTATATTGGCTATTAAATATGGAGGCAGGTGGTAA